>NW_017731482.1:531392-540191 GCF_001890085.2 Hipposideros armiger
AAAAAAAAAAAAAGAACAATGTAATTTAACATAGCAATTAAATTCCATCACAAAGTATCTAACAATATTTTTCCTTTTAATAAATACAAATGTATAAAAATAATTCATTTTGTAGGCTGCTTCTCTTCTTTCAGATTATATATCCTAGAAATACATGCCCTCCTTTATAGTTATAAAGCTTAAATTATGTGTATTATCAAATAAATTATCTACTCATATATAACATTTTTATTTACATTTTAAAACTTTTTTATAACATATTTACAAATAGCTTTTACCTTTCCTAATTAAAATGTTACTTTTCATTACCAATATAAAAATATTTCTATCTGAAAAGGAAATAATCTAATTTTTATTAATGATAACTTCACCACCTAACAGTGCCTGCCACATGTTAGGTCCTCAGTGTTAGCTGAACTACACTGTTAATAAACACTACTTGGATAGGAGGTTGGATGGAGAAGCTGCAAACTTATGGTTTTGATCCTTGCAGTGTTTCAATATTTATTCTGAAATGTTGTAAATCCCTCAAAACATCTATAATCAGACATAAGCAGAAAACCATCACACTCAGGACTATGTCATCTCCATCTCCTTCCACTAAAGATTGATAATAAGTTTGATTTTATCTATGACCAGCCATCATAAATGGGAATATAGATGATGCACCACCAATTACACTAGTCTTTACTGGCAGTCACTCCATTCATTTTCTGGGCTCTCTTAAATAAGAAAGTATCCACTGACCATTTCTAAATGGTCTATTTAAAGCTATTAACAAAGAAGAATAAATATTCAAATCATTCTGATTCTCTAGACATAATTCTAAAGTTCCTGGAATTTCCATGAGATTTTCTGGTACTTCCTGGTGTCAGCTATTCAACAATCCCAAAGGAATAGAATGATACAATTTGGATCTGGATTCTGGCCTCTGGCTGAATATAAGAAATACAAATAAATACTGAAAATATATAGAACAGCTTTTGGAAAAGTTTGGCACATTTAAGAGGACATCATTTTTTTCTGTCAAGATTATACAAAAGTAAATTGTGAGTTAAAGAATAAAATCTATAAATAACAGAAACTGACTTCTGTAAGTGCACAAAGAGACAGTGATAGGAGACAGAAAACAGAGGCTATAAAACATTGATGAAAGCAACAGAACATACAAATTAATGGTATCCCATATTCACGGATTGGAAGAAATAATATTGTTAAAATGGCCATACTACCCAAAGTAATCTACAGATTCAATGCAATCCCTATCAAAATCACAATGGCATTTTTCACATAAAAAAAAAATTCTAAAATTCACATGGAACCACAAAAGATATCAAAAATCCAAAGCAATCTTGAGCTGGAGGCATCACACTCCATTATTTCATGGGGTTCTTTTCCAGGGCTGCCTCAGGTTTGACCACAGTCTCAGGGCTGGGCTCCCCAGGAATGTATCTGTTGATGGTAATTACTCTAAAGGTGTAGCGGACATAGGGCAACAGCTTGAGGGTGGTAGAAGTCTGGTTTCCGGGCATCTTTCCCATTCCATACCATTTCTCAAGCACCATTTCCTTGTCTTCAAATTCAATGTCACACTTCTCAATGGGAGTGTTGTGGTCATCAGTGGGGCTCCAAGGGAGGTGGAGGTGCACCTGGCTCTGCTTCAGCAGTTGGTGATCAGACAGCTCTAGCTGAGGCACCGGCCTGGGGTTCCCCACCACAAGGGGCTCTACCCTGCATTCTACCACATCTAGCTTGGTGCTGGCCACATGGCTATAATTGCCCTGGTCACTGCAGTCCAGACTGTGGATGACCTGGCGCCATCCTCCATGAAGTACCTGTCACTGTCCCCAAGCTCCTGGAGATTTTAACCATCCCTGTGCCAGGTGATGCTGTATTGCAAGGAGGGGTCAAAGGAGACCTGGCACGTGAATGTCACTCAAGCGTTTCTTCTTGGCTGTGCTCTTGACTGTGTGATCTGAGTGGCATCTCTGACCTGCAGGTTCGTCACAATGAATACATTGTTTTGGTCACCTGCAGCCTGGCAGAAATAGTGTCCAGTGTTGATGGCCTGGAGGTCTTGGATGCCCAGAGTCCCATTGGTGCTGGGGAAGTAGCGTTCGTCCTGTAGCACCGTCTTTCCTTCCTTGTCCAGCCACTGGGCACTGGGCACAGGGGCTCCGGAGGCCTTGCACGGAAGGCAGGCAATGGTGCCCTCAACAGCCAAGTGAGTCTTGTTGTCTGGTGTCAGGATCTTGGCCGACAGCTGCATGATATGGTTGTAGGCTTTGGCCAGCAGGAGCCCATGCCAGTTGTAGGCCTCTCACTGAGTTGTGCCCCTGGGCTAACATTGCTCAGGATCAGGGCTCTACACTGAATCCGTTCCTTCTGGTCCTTGACTAGCCCCTCCATGGGGATCTTGCTAATTCTCCAGATGACCTCTGGTTGAGGCCTGTCCTGAACTTGGCAGTCCAGGTGGACAGTATTCCCTAGCTTGTACAAATGGCTCCAGTGCTTATGCAGCCAGTACAGGGCAGCCTCCACAGTGACATAGTAGTCATTCCAGTCACTGCCCAGCAAGTTCTCAGGCAGACAGCAGTATTTGCCATTGCCCTCCTCACCCACATCCAGCAGGTGCAGGGTCTTATGATTCGGTGACTCGGTCGGCTGGCATGGGTGAAGCCACTTGATGGTGGACTTGGGGAGGCCCTCAGCGATGCAGTCCAATGGCTGCCCCTGCAAGGCCACCAGGTGGCTGCTGGTGTTGGTGGGGTAGTGCAAGCACAGCTTCCTGTTGATCATGCTGTTGATGGCCTTGACTCAGAGGTCAACGGATTCCTTCTGAATGACGGTCTGACTGCCAGGGAAGTGGGCAAGGCAGATGTAGTCTGAGTGGTTGTCCAAGGTGAGCATGTTGGCAAAGTAGAGGTTGCCATTCTGGCCCACTGTCACCCGCTCATCCTGTTTGATGTGCAAGATCTTGCTGTTCATCCAGTAGATCCGGAGCGACTCTGCACTAGGTGTGAAGGACAGCAAGGCAGAATCAGACTCCCCTTCCTCTACCTTTTACTGTATCCTTTGGCTGCTTAGGGCATCCTCAGCCATAAGCTGAATCTCGTGGGACATGGCAGTGCCCAGTTTATTGCTAGCAAAGCTGAGATAGGTGCCCTGGAACCTGTGGGCAAAGTTGCTGTTATTGCCAGTGATGGTGAAGGAGCCAGAGTGGGGCACCTGGTACATGGTCACACTCAGTTGCTCTTTGGGTTTGAAGTGGACACCATCATGAGTCCAACAGAATTGCACTTCGTGTTTGCCGCGGGCCTCACACTTGAAGCTTATGTCTTCTGTAGAGAAGACAACCAGGCACCATGAAGGCTATTCCATGATGACAGGTGGCTCCATGAGTTCCTCGGGGAATTGGATGAGCAGGCAGGGGCTGCACAGGATGAGAGGCCACAGGTACCGCAGCACCACAGCCATCTTCCCGGAGGTGCTAGTGACTTATCTCGGCACAGCCGGCCAGACTCAGCTTGGGCTCCAGCCCGGAGGGAAGAGGGGCTGGTGGACAGCTAGTGGCAGGAGCCGGGAATGGGGACACAGTATTACGGCTGCCGCTGGGGCTGCCCGCCCAAGCCCCGCACACGCCGGTCCTGGACTTGCTGCCTGAGTATGTCAGTGATGCCAATGCTGCTGCTGCTGCCCACCTGTAACTTTTGAACCAGCTGTATGACCATATCTTGAACTTTACCTCCTCTTCACCATGGCAGCCAGACCATCTGCACTCTTCCATCTTGAACAGTCAATCCATTTCTTCAGCCAGTATCTTTCAGTTACACAGAAGACCTAAATGAAGTTTTAATTCTTGGACTTTCGTGCTTGCCATAGAAGCACATCCTGGAACTTATTTACCCCAGTCTCACCACTGGACCTAACCAATGGTTTTTGAACTAGTCATGACACCATGTTGCACAATGAATAGTGAATAGAAGTTTCTTTTGTTACAACTTGTGGTTTTTGCCTTTATAAGCTCTTGCTTTCTTTGTCTTCCCCAGAGCATGCTTCAAGTTTTCTCTTGAATCTGTGTCTCACAGATTCAAATCCTTTAAGGCTCCAAATAAACTTCTGTTTTACAGCATTAGATCTTTATTGGTGGACAGTTTTATTCCACAAGGACTCTAAAATGGCTTATCAGATTATGCATAACACAACAGTATAATACAAATATGTACAAAAAAAGAATCACAGAAAATTAAACATAATACAAGACCAGATAAAAGTTAAAATGTGGATATATAGGCTACAGTTTCTCAGACTGAATTTCCAAATGGTCAGAGCAAAAAGGGGAAGTTATTAGTAATAAGAATTGCACTGTCCCAAGCACAAAGCATAGGTAAACAAAGGTGTTCCTAACCTTCATATAATGAATGATCTACTAACAACGTGATAGGCAATATCCACAATAATATCCCTCCAATAAATGCAGTCTATTTCATCAGGCTATTTTTTATGAGGCTCTTAAATGACATAGTTCTGTCTATTCTTCAGCTTCATCTCATACTACTCCCTGTAGTACTTGATAACATTCCAGTACAAACCAGTTTGCATTCCAACCTCCTGAAAATGAGAACACACGAACACACACACATACACACACACACCATTCAGCCTCTTCACATCCCCAGCACCCAGCATCATGCCAGTGATGAGGTGCTTGATAAATGATGTTGAATTTTTAAAAGATTAAGATTGAACAAATTACTAAGTGAATGGTTACTCTCTGATGTCTAAGCATTACCTCAGTAAAAGCAGTTCTGCTGAAAGTGAAAATAATATGGTCCCAAAACTCAGAATTCAGTTTGATTCAGAAATAAAACATAGAACAATTAAATCAGAAGTTGCAAATTGGCACCCTTCAGACAGGAAAAACCTTTCCACATGTTTTATTTGTCATACAACACTATTAACAGTGAAGACTATTAAACAAAACTTTTAAGAAGAATATATTATATAAAGGTTTACCAATTATTTTACTTCGACACTTCTGGAAGACACAATTCCTTTCCTTCTACTCTGAATCTGCTCTAACTAGAAAACATCTTCTGTCATCCTGATCTCTCTAATCCCTGTTCCTAGTCCTGCACTTCAGAGTTACAAGAAATTAGTCAGATTCAATTCACATACATACACACGAAATCTATAGTGTAGACTGTTGAAAATCTGCAGTCCCTTTAGCCATTTTCCCAAATAGCATGATTTCCAGACCCAGTATCATCCTTTGTCATCTTCTTACTTATGCACTTCAGTTTGCCAATGATTCTTTCAAAATGTGCCCAGAACTAAATTATTTGAAGGAAAGGGGTGTAAGTAGCAGAGGACAGAAGACACTGAGCAAGTTACTTTACTTGCACATCTGTAAAATGAGAATAATAGTTATTATCCTAAAGAAAAACATAAATGGAAACATAAATTGGAAAAACATAAATGAAAACATAAATTGGAAAAACATAAATGAGTTAATGCTGGTGAAGTGCTTAGAACAGTGTTCGACACAAAACATCTCATACATGTTTTTTAACCTATAAGTCAGAGAAAGTTAAGAGTCCACAACAGAAACTGAAACTTATATACAGAGGATGAGACGGAAAGAATTAAAAAAAAAAATCATGGTTTTTAATCAATGGTTGGAGTAGGGGATCCAAACTCAATTAGTAGGACCAGGCAAAGAATAAATGAGCAAAGACATGTACAAACCAGTATGTCCTGTGTAAAAGGAGTGGGGTAAAAGGCGCATTAACATATAAAAATGTTCAAAACCACAGCTGTAGTTTAAATTCTCTCCCTCTATGTACTCCCTGTTTTATCCTGGCCTAACATTAAATTCATTAATATAAATGATGGGTTTGGGGAGGAAAAGAATAGGAGCAGCATAAGCAATAATTTCCATTCACTTGTTTCAGATGTATGCTACAGAATAACCATTGAAAGACAAAACTTACTAGCAAATTTATGTACCCATGAATACGAACATTTACTCATATCCAGCATTTCTTCTCTTAATAATTTTCAGAAACTTTAAATCCAACTATATCAAATATTTTGAGAAAAAAATTAGTCTATTTTTCTCCTCAAACATATTTCTAACCATTATTACAAGCTGAGAAACTCAAAAATAAAATTAAAAAAATAAGTATCACACCAACACAGAAACTAACCCTCAGCTTTCTCTCCAAATAGTTTTCCTTATTGTTCTACATGATAAAGCTCCAGGTATACAGTCCACCATTTCAAATAATGTTACCAATGCTTCTTTAATAGCAATGGTCAGAAAGCTAACTGCATATAGCTAAATTAAGTTATATTTTAAACTTCCTTGCTGATGTAATTTACCAAAAAAAAACCCAAAACAACCCACCACATACACTAACTTCTTGGTTAGTATACCCAACTCTTCATAAATTTATTTCTTAAAAGAATAAAAATAGCAAAAACTTGAAGTGCAACAGTGTGATTACCACAGGCTACTTGACGGGGTGTCCATGTTTGCTCTGTTTGTCCTCAGGCAGGAGCCGCCCTTAAAGTCCACAATCTTTTCCTGCTCTTTCTCTCCAGCCACAGTAACCTTTTGTATCCTTCTTTCACTAGCAGCATTTTGCCAAAGACTACAGGAAGTATATTAATACACAGAACTTGCCTTTAGCAATTTCACTTGAGTACTGCAAATGATTTTACCAACACCTCAGTGGTTAGCTAACTGCAGTCAAAAGCCAGACTATATTTCACCCTAATATTTAATGTTGTTTTAGTGACTCTCATATGGCTTCTGTGCTTTCAGAGATTCATTTGTTCTGTTTGTATAAATAGATATGCAACACATCTGTTATTTCTGGAGAATTACAAAGTGAATTTCACAAACTATGCTTAAAAATAAACATGAATATACTTGTAGGAAATTGAAAGTACCACGCAACTTGAAAAAGTTCAGGGCTCAAATCCCTTCAAGTGTAAATAAGGTTATGCAACATTATTTTCTTTCTTCCTTCTAACATTCCCCTAAAAATGTATTACAAGTTTACCCTGCATATGCTTGAGATACTATTTGTCAAATTGCTGTTATGTGATAATCCCACTTGAGTTCTTTTCCTTTATATTTTTTTATTGGGCTGGCTCATGTGTATGCTAAATCTCATAAATAATATTCAACCTTTTTGGTCAATCAATCCTTTGTATGGAGAATAACAATATACACCAGTAGTAATAATTCTATAAAGGTCATTTTTTTCCAATTGACTATAATGCTATATTAGTGGCTTTAAAGAGAAAGTTAATATTTTTAATTGGAAGACAACACACAACCATAGAATATAAGCTCTATAAGTGCCAGGACTTTCATCTTTTTTGGGAGGGGGGGAGTGGGCATTGCTATATATCCACAGTACCTAGAAGATTGCTCAATAAATAGCCTCAACACATAAACCTGGTGTATCTTAAGATAAACTTCTAATTTTAAAATAGTACTTTCAAAAAAATTTAAATGTAGAGGCCATGGTTCAGTTGGTTAAGAGCATGAGCTCTGAGCGGTCGCCGAGTCAATTCCCACATGGGCCAGTGAGCTGGGCCAGTGAGTTGCGCCCGAGCTGAGCTGCCCCTGAGCTGCCAACAGGTGGCAGGATGGCTCAGTTGATGACGACAGCACATGCTCCTGACAACAAGGTTGCCAGTTCGACTGCTGCATGGGATGGTGGGCTACACCCACCCGCAGCTAAGATTGAACATGGCACCTTGAGTTGAGCTGCCCTGAGCTGCTGATGGGCGGCCAGATGGCTCAGTGGTTAGAGCGTGCACGCTTGGCAACAAGGTTTCCGGTTTGACTCTTGCATGGGATGGTGGGCTGTGCCCTCTGCAACTAAGATTGAACACGGCACCTTGAGCTAAGCTGCCGTGAGCTGCAGACAGGTGGCCAGATGGTAACTGGACTTGGAGCTGAGCTAGCTGCACCCTTCACAACTACAAGTGAAGGGCAACTTGGCTGTTCCCCTTCCCCAATTCCCCAACACTGTTCCCCTTCCCCAAGTCCCCAATAAAATCTTAAAAAAAAAATTAAATATAGTAAATCTTTCCAGAGCATAGGTTCCCATTCATCTTTTGGTCTAAGGAAACATCAACATTCACAAGATTGAGCTCCTGACAGAGATGAACCACTAGACAAAAATGTTAGAAAGGAACCAAAACACAACCATCATTTTTTTTAAAGACCATTTTAAAAACGATAATTTGATAGAATAAAAAATTCAAAGCATATAAATTGTGATTCCATTTCTTTTGGAGGTATTTAAATAGTCTTGACTATTTAGATGATGTACCGACAACAAATAATAGCCAAAGTTATGGGACTTCCCAAAAAGAAAGCTTATACTGTCATTACCAAACATCATTATTAGATAGCTGGAAACAAAGATGCTAGACATACTTCAATTTAACAACTAGCAGACTCTCTAAAGGAAATTCCCACATTAATGACAAATGCTCTAATTTCCAGTTGATTTTTAAATGTATATAAATGTAACAGTTAAGAATATATAGGCTTTGGGCCGGCCGAGTGGCTCAGTTGGTTAAGAGCTCGCTCAAGAGTTTGAGCTCTGAGCAACAGCAGTTCGAGTCCCGGCCCAAGCTGAGCAGCCGCTGAGCTGCCAACAGGTGGCAGGATGGCTCAGCTAAAAAAAATAAAAAAATAAAAAAAAAATAATAATAATAATAATAATATATAGGCTTTTACATTGAAAAATTTGTTTATATAAAAAAAAG
>NW_017731482.1:540476-549035 GCF_001890085.2 Hipposideros armiger
GTGCCAACTTGGGCCAGTGAAGCAACAGCCTCCACAACCAGACTGAAGAACAAAACGACAGCAACTTGTCTGTTCCCCTTCCCCCAATTCCCCAGTGCTGTTCCCATTCCCCTAATTCCCCAATAAAAAAAAATATAAATAAATAAATAAATAAATAAATCTATAAAAAAAGTAAAACTAGAAACAACCTAAATACCCAACAAAATATTAAATGATAATATAATAAATACAACTAAACATAATTATCCCAAATTATAATATGCAGTTATTTCAATAATGATATAGAAGGAAAGTTGTTCATAAAATATTAGTGGAAGGATACATTGAACAAAACAATGTTTATAAATTTGAAGTAGATTCACTCAATATATTTAAATTGTATACATGTACACAGAAGAAATTATAAGGTTATATGATAGAACATTAATTAATAAAGGCAAATTCTGGCCTTTTGAGCTTCCTTTGCTCGGTCTGCTCCAAACTCTTTGGAGTGTACTTTCTTTTCTAACAATGGCCCTTGAGCCATTCTATATTGCTCAGGCCTGCTTCTGCTTCTTTGAAATGTATTTTTACTTCTAATAAACTCCTTTTCTGCAACTTTAAAAAATAATAATAAATAAATAAGTAAATAAAGGCAATTTCTACAAGATGGGAGAAGCAAATGATTTTTTTCCTTCTATTTGATTTCCAGAACCTTCTACAAAAAAAAACCAACTTTCTCTTTTGTTATACCCATATAAAGGAAACTGTGTAGCTCTCTAAAATCATATCAGGGACTTAAAATATTATGTGTGTTCAAAGCCTGTGCTTCAAAAAACTTTATTAAATTTTATTAAGTGTGTGTGTGTATGTTTGGTGTCAAAAATATGTATAAAAGCGGACACTTTCGTCAATGTTGCTTAAGCAGTAGCTCGCCGAAATCACAAGTGTCTGGACACTGATGGTAACCACTTTGAGCACCTCTTATAACTGCAGAAGTCAAGCATGACTTGTATTCATCTTTTGTTATCGGTATATATTAAGTATTACAATTTTAATACAGTTTTCTCCTTTCTTAAAATGTGTATACATATTTTTGGCACCTCCGGTAGACGTGTGTGTGTGTGTGTGTGTGTGTGTGTAATCTTCTTAGGAAATTACTGCATGAAATGTTTCAAAAATAAATAAGGGAGTAAACTAATTAAGAAGAAAAATGGGACACAAGAATTGATGAATCCAACACAAAAAAGAAATAAAAACATATTCAAATAAAAGCTATACAGCAATCACAGAGAGAACCCAAATTGAAACAAGAGGCTGCAGGCTCAGGAAGAGGTCTCAAATAAAATGGAGCTTTTGATGAACTCAAAACCTTTCCAGTATTTAAAATATTGGAAAACCTGAGAAAAATTAAAGAAGACCTAAATAAACAGAGATGTTCATGATTTAGAACACTCATTATTGTTAAGCTGTCCCCAAACTGACCTCAAGATTCAAAGCAATCTCAATCAAAACCCCAAGCAGCATGTTGGGGCAATGAATGAACTGATTCTAACATGTATATGGAAATATAAAGGGCCAAGAATAGTGAAGGCTCTTATACTACCAGGTGTTGAGATTTACTATAAAGCTATAGTACTAATTAAAACAGTGTAATATTGGCAAAAAGATTTAAAAAAATACATTAATGGAATAGAATAAAGTCCAGAAACAGGCTTACATATACATAGACAGTTACCTAATTTACCACAAAATATCACTGCAATATAGTGGGGCAGAGAGATAGACTTTTCAATACTAAGCGCTGCCTCAACTGGATATCCATATATAAAATGAAATCTTGACCCCAATCCCACGCCATACACAAAAGTTTACTTCAGATAGGCCATGGAACTAAATGTGAAAGATTAAACAATAAAAATTCCAGACCATTACATAACATCTTAGGTAGACAGAGTAGAATGAATTATTGCATCGGACATAAAAAATACTGACTATAAAAGAAAATAAATTAGATTTCATTAAAATTGAGAACTTTTTTCATCAAAAGAAACTAACAGATAAAAAGCAAGCCACAAAACATGACATTTCTGCATGAGATTGAAGATATCTATAATATAAACATCTGACAAAGGATTCAAATCCAGAATATATAATGAAACACTATAAATCAATAAGAAAAAGGCCAACAAGAGACTTTAACAGGTTCTTTACAAAACAAAACACACAAATGACCAATCAACATATGAAAAGTTCCTCAATTTCATTAGTCATCTGGAAAATGCTAATCAAATCCAAATTCTTTACCCCATAAACTTACCACAAAGGCTAAAATGAAAAACAGACAAAACAAAGATTTTAAAGCAACTACAACGCTCATTCGCTGCTGGTAGGAGTGTAAACTGCAACAATTGCTTAGAAAACCATTGTATAATATCTTCCAAAGCTGAACACATACCCAATGACACAGCAAATCCACTCCTTAGGTATATATCCAATAGGCCATATTCATAGTCACCAAAAGTCACATACAAGAATGTTTACAGTGGCACTATTCATAACGAATTTAGCCACAATAATGGCTATAATTAGAAAGACAGACAATGACAAGTATTGGCGAGAATGTGGAAGAACCTGGAACCTTCACACACTGCTGGTAGGAATGAAAAATTATACAGCCAATTTAGAAAACAGTTTGTCCATTTCTTAAAAAGTTGAACATAAACTTATTAAATGACCTGGTAATTCCATTCCTAGGTATACACCCAAGAATATGAAAACATACATCCAAATAAAAACTAGTATGTGTATGTCTATAGTATCATTATACATAATAGCTAAAACTGGAAACAATCCAAGTATTCATCAATTAGTAAATGAGTAAACAAAATGTAACATATACCCATACCATGAAATACTCCTCACCAATAAAAAGGGGTGAATGACTGATACATGATAAAATATGCACAAACTTCAAAAACATTTGCTAAGTGAAAGAAGCCAGACAAGACTATATACCACAAGACCACATTGTTATGACATGTCCAGAAATTTTATAGAGACATAAAGATGATGGTTGCCTTAGGCAACAAAGATTGACTACAAACAGGTACACTGGTTTGATGGAAATGTTCTATGATTGGATTGTGCTGATGGCTGCCTAACTCTACAAATTTACTAAAAATCACTTAACTAAACATTAAAACTGGATAAATTTTTAGTGATACATAAATTATGCCTCACAAAAGTATTTTTAAAAAAGTAACCAGCAAGGGATAGTGAGTGGGGAGCTATAAATGAGACAAGCTGCATAATGAAAAGGTAACAGTTGAAGCTGGGTGATAGCTAATAAGAATTCATTGTTCTGACTGCTTCTACTTTTATATATGCTTGAAATTTTTTCACAATAAAAAGTTTTTAAAAATAAATAAGCAAACAAACCACTCAACTTTTAAAAATTAGCAAAAGATTTGAACAAACACTTCAAAGAATATGCATGGACAGCAAATAAACACATGAAAATGATGCTTAACATCATTAGCTGTTAGATAAACACATATTAAAACCACAGTGAATACCACTATGAATCTTTTATAATATCTAAAATTGAAAAGGTTAACTATATCATTGGGGAGGGTCCAGAGCAACTGGTACTCTCAATTATATACTGCTGGTGGGAACATAAAATGATATAACCTATTTGGAAAACAGTTTGGAAGTTACTTAAAAAGTTAAAAATGATCCAGCCAGTCTACTCCTAAGTATTTACTCATGAAAAATGAAACCATCTGTCGGCAAATGTTCATAGCAGCTTAATTTTCAATATCCAAAAAATAGAAACACCTCAAATGTCAATCAACAGGTGAATAGATAATAAAAATTGTGGTATATCTATACAATGGAATAACATTGAGCAAAAAGAAATGAACTACTGATACAAACAACAACATAGATAAATTGCAAAATAATTATGCTGGATGAAAGCAACCAGACAAAACAGAGTGCATACTGTATAATTCCATTTGTATGGAATTAAATTAAAATTCTGAAAAATGACAACTAGTCTACCGTGATCAAAGTAGATGAGTGGTTGTCTGAGGATGATAGGGAAGAGGGAATCAGGAAGGGGTGATTGGAAGGGAAGGATTATAATGGGGCAGGAGGAAAATTTTGGAGGTTATAGGCATGTTTGTCATCTTCATTGTGATGACAGTTTGACACATATGTCAAAATCAAATTGTAAGTTATGCAGTTTACTGTATATCAATTATATCTCAATTTAAGTCTGTTTTAAAAAGTCAGTATAGTGGATATTGTGTGACAGCGAAGACACTAATGGTGGGGAAACAACAGGGATTTCTGGGCCAGTGTTAATGTTCTATTTCTTGACCAGGGTACTAGTTATATGGATGTGTTCACTTTGAAAATTCATGGAGCTGTACACTTAGAATCTGCACACTTTTCTACATGTATGTTTTATGTCAATTTTTTAAAAGCTTATTTAAAAGAAAATGAGATGCTACTAGACACTCATCAAAATGTCACTCTTTAATTTTAGAGAATATTAAATATTGACAAAGATGTGGAGCAACTGAAGCTCTCATACATTGTTATTGAGAGTATAAATTGGTGCAATCATTTTGGAAAACTAGCTGTATCTATTAAAGTGAAACATATATATATATGTTATATATATATATATATATATGTATGTATGTATATATATATGGCCAATGGCCCAGCAATTCTACTCTGAAGTGTATACCTAACAGAAATGCATCCATATGTATGTCAAAAGACATGTATAAAACTTTTGCTTAGAAGCATTAGTCAAAATCATCTAAAACTGGAAACAATTTTTTTTTTAATTTTATTGGGGAACAGCCATGGTCACTGGTTACACATTGCTTTCATGCTACAATGGCGTAGTTCACTCTTTAAGGAGGGTGCAGTTCACAGTGGCCCACATGGGGATCGAACCAGCAACCTTAGTGTTATCAGCACCACGCTCTAACCAACTGAGCTAACCGGTCACCCGAAACAACTCAAATTCTAATCATCAGTAAACTGGAAAAATAAACTGTGATATATTCATTCATTCAGTAGATACTACATAGTAATAAAAAAGAAGGAACTACTCCTACATGTAACAACACATATGAAGCTCAAAAACATAATGCTAGATGAAAGAAATCAGACACAGAAGAGTACATACTACATGATACCATTCAATTTAAATTCAAAAAAAATCAGAGATCCAAAGGTAACAATTATTCTGATAAAAACCAGTGTACTGGTTACCACTGGAAGGTATGAATAATGACAGCTTCTGGGGCCAGGGCCCTGGTAGTGTTCTATATCTTAATCTGGGTAGTAGTTACGTGACTATGTTCACTTCATAAAAATTTATCAAACAGTATACTCGAGATTTGTCCATCTTATTGTATATATGTATATTTCAATTTAACAATTTTCAACTCTATACTGTGCCACAGAAGAAAAAGAAATAATTTAAATAGTGCAGCTGCCCTCTCTGACCACACTCTATCATCAACAAGGGTATGTCCTCAGATAGGGAATGCAGATAATAAACCTGATATAATCAGGGCATATTGGCAAAATCCATAGAAAGAATGTGTCAATTATTTTAGAGGTTTCTCTACTATTGACAAGAAGTAAAAACACTGTTTTGGCAACCAAAGAGGGTAAAGATGGCTTTATCTATATCCTCAAGAAATAAACTGAAGAATTAATGGTGAAAACATTGAAGAGTAAGACGACCTGAGAAAAATCATCTAAAAGGCAAAAATGACAAGAGTCAGCAAACTAGCTATCCATAAATGTGTTCAATTGCCCCAAGCAGAAAAACACTTGAAACACTTTAATTTTTAAATATAATTATTCTATGAAATTTTGAAATATATATTATTAGGTACCTTGCGCAGTTTACATAAACTACATAAAATTGTATAAACAAAACCAGGAATAATCTACTTGATAGACATTTAAAGAAATTTTTCAAGAGTAAATCTGACTGCTCTGTAAAATGTAATTCCAGTGTACTACTGTGTATGTATGTACACAGTTCAGTGGAATTACATATATCTATACATATATCTATACATACATATATCTACACACATATAAATATATCTATATATACATAAATATATGTGTGTGTATTTAATAGAACAAGGAATATACATCTAAATTTAGCATTTAGGATTAGAAAAGTTAACAAAGGCACTAAGATAGTGCCAAATTATATTGGAAAAAGTAGTCTGGAGAGAAAATGGAAGCTAATTTCTCATTTATTATAAGAAGTAATCAAGCAATAATGTCTAGAGTTGATAAATCAAGAATCAGTTATAAGCACTTTATTTAAAGATATGGAAATAACAAGAGAACCAAAACAGGGAACTGCTTTTAATCTTTTCTCTAAGGAAAGAGGCTGGTAGTGGGGCAAAGGATTGCTACTTTTCGTACAATTCAATGTACTATTCTATATTTTTAATCATGAACCTGTCCTATTTATTTAATTATTAAAACTTTAAATCATGTTACAGAAGAATGTATCATACAAAATTTTTCACTTTGTATTAAACTTTAAAACATATCATATACTTTGATCCCAATGGAAACATATCTGTAAAGGATATAATAACTATACTGATTTCACAGGTTTATTGAGAAGATTAAACCAGGTAACATATATAAAATAATCAGCAAAGTGCCTGATACAATGTAAGGATTCAATAAATGTTAGCTATCATTACTAGTATTCATTATATACACATAGAATAAAGGTATAACACTAATATTAGAACTGATGCTATTCGTTATATAAAACACCTGATATATAAGGACTCAATAACTAATGACTAAATTAATGAGTCTATCTAGCTTTCAAGGAACAGAGAAGCTCTTATAAGGCTATCAAGTAAAATATAGACAGACAGCTACCTATAATACAATTAGAATAAAATTAAAATCAAATTTGACAAAGTACCAAAAAATCATGCCCCAATTTCATTATTTATTAATAAGAATATCAATAGCAGCAGCAGCAATAGTGGTTACCATGTACAGCATTTCCTGGGTGTTAATTTTTCCTTCTAACATTCTCCTGTATTTTAGAATTGTGTTACAAATACTACTTTTATAAATTTTTGTGGGAAGGGGGTCAATTTTAGAATTCTACTCCATATAGAAAGTCAATTGCTGTAAGGGCCAAAATTTCCAAATAATGTTAAACTCTTTTTGTACAAGGAAGGTTAAGTTATTAATTCTTACATATCCACAAAATAATATATCACCATAATTTTTGTTGACACATTTAGCTGAGGGCAAATAAGATTCTAATTAAAATTTTAAAAAGAAATGCTTAAATTTCCTTAGAAATAGTGCCATAACATCCACCGAAAGCACACCATTCTCTATTAACAGGGACCTAATGAGAAATAAATGGCTGATTGAACAAAAATGACAATCAACCTTTCATAAAACTGCAGAGAATAGGATAAATAAGGGAGAATATATATACTTGTAAAATGTATTCATTATTATTTATACTTATAAATACTTTCCAAATATTGTAAATATTATCTTCTCCCAAAAGATTCACGACCTTCTTTGTAGTATGAAGAAACTTAGCTCCTCATCTGAAGATTCAAATGGAGTAAAAGGGGAATCAAAGTGAGACAGCCAGAAATAAGAAGAAAAGGAGGAGACAGGGATACCAAGGCTTCTCTCCAACAATCATATCACCTCTTAAACCTTATAAAGAGGAGATACACCTAGGATGGGACCTCCATTTCCAAGCTTACCTGTGCATACTCTCTTTCAATAGCAGCCTTCTTCTGACTGAATGTCCTAAAAACACAAATAAAAATTCATTATCAAAAGTATAACGATAATTTCACGTAGATTTATCAATACACCCTCAAATATGCCTGATAAGCTGTTCTGAGGGAAGGGACAATATTTTATTCATCTTATGTGCCTAGAAATACTGCTGACATCATAGATTCTGGAGTCAGGCAATCTACATTCGAATCCGAGCTCCACCACTTACTAGCTGTATGACCTTGGTCAGGTCATCACTTGGCTTCTCTGTGCTTCAGTTTCCTCTTTGGTAAAAATGGGAATAGTAACATTATCCACCTCACAGGGATAAAGTAAAATTTAGTTATTTAAAATAAAGTACTCAAAATAGCATCTAGCACATAGTAAAAGCTGTGCAAATGTTAGCTACTGTTATTAGAATGGCTAGTACATAGTAGGCACCAAAAATATTTACTAACTTAACTAATATAAAAGGAACTACAGAAAACAAGGTTAAAGTCAAATTTTGAACAGCTTCTTCACATAAAAAATAGTCAAATCATTTCATTCATTCCAGTCTTTCATAAGAGATACGATACAAAGTACAAGGCTACTATTGGTATGTCGGAAAACTCATGACGCATTTTTGCAACGAGAAACAGAAAAAATACATCATGACTTTTCCGACAACCCAATATATGTTGTGGTATGATGAGATCACCCTTCCCATTCATGTATTATATTTCTTTTTTTTTT
>NW_017731482.1:554203-614557 GCF_001890085.2 Hipposideros armiger
CTGTTCCCTTTCCCCCAATTCCCCAATAAAAATCTTTTAAAAAATAAATAAATAAATAAAATATATGAGGACACTGGAAGGAAATAACAAAAAAGAACATATGGTAAAATTTTATTATGAAAGGAAGGGGCATGAGAATTATTTTCTACTCTGACCCTGTTTTTCTCAATTATGATCTATTATTTCTATAATTATAACAATTAAAGAAATAAAAGTATGAATTTTCAATAAACTCATCCATTTATATTTTTTAATTTCATATCATATAGAAAGGAATAAGACTAAATCCCTGCAATAAATAATTCTTTAATAAAATCTAATGTTTTAAATAATTTTCCTAAAACAAATCTGATCAAACCACTCTTGGGCTAACATTTCAGAAATGGCTCATCACTCCCAGAGTAAAAATCTAAATGCCTTTAACACGACAGAAGAAGCTGATGACTGTCAGAACCTAACTGCTAGTGTGGCTTTCATCTTAGTAAACTTCCCCATTCACACCCCAGGCCCCAGCTAAGTTTCTTAAAAGCCTACTTAGCCTTGGCTAAGTAGGCTTATACTATCACACTCTAGCAAATGTGGTCCTTTTTGCTTGAAATTCCCTTTGCCCCTTATTTGCACTAAACCTTCCTCATCCTTCAAAACTTAGCTCAAGCATGACCTCCCCTGGGAAGTCTTCCTGAATTCCACTTGTGATTTAAATACCCCTCCTCTGAGGTCCTCCAGCACCTGTTTCAAGTATTGTAATCCTCTGTGAGTTGATTATGGGGTTCCCTGGGGCAATGAATGTGCTTTACATTTATATGTGTAGCACAGTGCCTGAACACTGTAGATGTTCAATAAATGTTTGCTGAGGGAATGAATGAATGAATCAATGAATGAATGAATGAACAAAAACTATATAATCAGGTTTCAGACTCCATAAGTTTGAATTAGATAGCTCAGCAGGTTAGCTCCTGGGACAGGCGGAACCAAGGTCACAATCTATATCCATATGGATCAGCTAAGTTTCTTAATGTTGGTCACAGATTTTATCAGTTAACATAACCATTTTGTGTACATATGCTTTAAAAAACAAGTCGAGGATTAAACTTGACCAGAGAGAGGTCTTGCTTTTGCCCTTGGCTTCTGGGAAGTAATCTCTAAACCTTTGGAATGTCATGCCTGATAAGAGTATTTTTATTTACCTGGAGACCTTAAACCATGCCAGCCAGTCCACACTAACAATGTGATTTAGTGTGTGTGTGTGTGTGTGTGTGTGTGTGTGTGTGTGTGTGTGTCTGGCAGGGGTGGGGAGGGTAGAGGTTGGGCCACCTCTGAAGGAGCTGGAGACTAAGGTCAGACATATGGGCAGTCAATCATACCTAAGTGATACCACTTCCCTTGGCTTATTTCAAAGTATAGCCTTTCATTATAATAAACCATAACTTTTAGTAAACTTTCAGTGAGTTCTGTGAGTCCTTTTAACAAATTATCAAATCTGAGGGTGGTCTTGGAGACCCCCAATCTTGAAGGTCATATTAGAAGTGAGGGTGATTTTGGAGACCTCCAAACTTGCAATTGGTGTCAGAGGTGAGAGTTGTCTCAGGGATCCTGAACCCTGTAATTCATCACCAGGGTAAGCAGAACACCTAAGAATATTCAAATTATTAATGGTGATAATTGAGATGGGATATCAATAATCATAATGATGAATGCTACAAATTAAAATAAACACACCCACCAGAATGGCTAACATGAAAAAGTCAAATAACTATATATACCTATATATTATATTGGTGAAGACATGGAGCAATGAAACTCTAACATATTGTTGGTGGTAATATAAAGTGATATAACCACTTTGAGGAAAAAAATATTTGGTATTTCTTACATAACTTTGGATGAAAAAGGGGCTCTGTAATAAATCTAACTGATAGTAACCTCTCAGGGCGACCTAATCATAAATTCCTAACTGGGCAGGTCACAGTGGGTAGTAATGCACCAGGCCTACAAAAGGTTTATCTTCACCTTAAGCAAGCCCTGCCCATTGTTCTTGTGCATCTAGGTTAACATACCCTTTGAAATGCCTCTTTTACAGGCCCCTCAGAGGAGTAACCACTCTCAAGAGAGCACACAATCTTGTTAGCTATCCTGTAACCCAACTGCAGAGATTTCCCACCATGCTTTCTTCCACCTTCATGTAATTTTCCTTATGTTCCCTCAAGTCCAAATGTATAAAAGAAACTGCAAAACTGTCATTCTCTGAAGTATTTGAGATCTTGCTTCTCAGCATATCATCAGTTTGGTGGAAATAAACTCAAGAAATTCTCCACAGGTTTGAAAGTTTCTTACGTCAACAAACTAAACATAAATCTAACTTAACAGAGCAATTCTAATGCAAGGCATTTACCAAGAGAAATGAAAACATGCCACAAAAACACTTGACAAAAATATTTACAGCACCTTTATTTATAAGTAGCCAAAAATAGGAAATAGTCCATGTGTCCATCAGTACAACAAATGGTGATATATTCTTACAATGAAAAACTCAGCAATAAAAACAAATGAACTACATGAGGACCACCACACTTTTACTACCTTGAGTTAGGTGGCCTCTGTTATTTTACAAATGATACTGTTCAAATATAATTAATATTAGGGTATAAAAAAATAATTTTTTAGCATGAACAGCAAACTGGGGTAAGGGAACTAGTGCTTATATTATCAGCACATTGATAATTCTTATAAATAAACCTTTGTAATTTTGTTCTGGAATAAAATCGCTATTTTTAAAGGTATTATAATAAATATTGCAATAGTATTAACATGATGACATAAGAAAAAAAAAATTTAAACATGGAAGTAGTATGAACAACTGAAGTTGTTGCAGAGAGGAAATTATTTGGTTCCTAATAAAAAATATTAATTCAACAACAACATTCATGGAGTATCTTCTGAATTTCAGGTATTCTATTAAATATGCACTGGGAATATAAAGATGAATGGGACATGGACTCTGCTCTCAAGGGATTCATTAGCATAAGGTATAAATAGATGATGCCAAGAACCATAAATGCTATAGTCATAAAATAAACATAGAAAGTGTTCTTATTTCTTATTAATTAGGTAACCTTGGGCAAGTTAATTTTCCTGACTGTGCTTCAGTTTCTATCAATTAAATGAGAATAAAAAGAACACCTACCTCACAGGACTATTATAAGGATTAAATGACACATTTGTAAAGCACTTAGAATAGACTTGGCACGTAGTAAATTCTAGAAAAGTATTTGGTAAATAAGTGAAAATATCACATTCTACAGTTTATAATTATAAATGTAATCCAGTTTAAATATTTGACTATGCAAAATGAATATGCAAAGCACTAACAGAAAAATACATTTAAAGTACTTTTGTCTTAGATGACAGAGCAAAGTCAGAATCTCCCTTCTTTCAGAAATTACCCAAAACCAACAAAAAGTATAAAAACATAAATGCAAACATGATCTCCAATAAAACTAGGAAACATATGAAATATAAGTGGAATATGGGCCGAAAAAGAGACAATTAAACTGAAGAAAGAGGTAAATATAAGGAATGAGGGTCCAAAAGTCGAAGAGGGTAACAAGAATAAATTTTTTCAAGTGCACTTCTTGAGGTATAAAATTTAAACCACATTTGCAACAACAGAAACAAAGGGACACAGGCTAGTGGAGGGAGCTTTGCTGTTCATAGTTTGAAAAAGTAGAGAAGAGACAGTACTAAAAATTAAGAATCACACAAACAAGCTATGCTGGCAAAAATTAGGCTGCTGGTGTCGCAAAAAGACAGTGAGACAACTGCACTATGAATGGCACTGCAGCAGCCAATATTCTCTGGCTGAGGAGAAATAAAAGAAATTCATACACACAAGCCTGGTTGGAAAGAAAACTACTGTAAATTTGGAAGACAACAGCTACTCTGAGATATCTACTTCTGGTATTCCAAAAAGTAGTATAGGAAAAACCTTCATTCAAAAAGAAATAACCGGCCGAGTGGTGCGATGGTTAAGAACTGGCTTGGGATGCGAGGGGGCCCCGGTTTGGATCGCACATACGAGGGCCAATGACACTGCCCTCTACAGCTAAGGTGCTGCACAACAGCTCAGCCTGGAGCTGGGCTGCCGTGAGTCATCGGCAACGGCGTAGGCTGCAGCCTCTGTGGCAGTGGGTTGCCATGGGCTACCGTATGTAGCCAGCAGCCAGCGTGAGCAGCCAGCAGCCACAGTGAGCGGCCGTCCAGAAGCCGGGGACTGATCTACCTCACCCAGGAAGAGGGCAATGATGGTGCCAACTTGGGCCAGTGACGCAACGTCCTCCACAACTGATTGAAGAACAAAATGACAGCAACTTGTCTGTTCCCTTTCCCCCAATTCCCCAATAAAAATCTTTAAAAAAAAAAAAGAAAGAAAGAACTGAAAAGGAAGCAGGAACAGAATCTAATCAAATACAAAGTCTATACAAATACCAAACAGGTAAAACATAGTAGCCAAAGGACACTCATGAGAAAAATGCTGCCATGAAGCTGATGAAATATGCAACCAAAATTTTCAAGTGAATTTTTAAAATTTAAATGAAAAAAGACTAATGAAGCAAATACCACTTCCAAATAGAATTACAGAATGTCAAAATTACAAGAGAATAGCAGTGGTATCATGTAAGGAAGATTCCATCTATTCCTCGTTCACTGAGTTTTTGGGGGTTTTTTTTAAGATTTTTTATTGGGGAATCGGGGGAAGGGGAACAGACAAGTTGCTGTTGTTTTGTTCTTCAATCTAGTTGTGCAGGATGTTGCTTCACTGGCCCAAGTTGGCACCATCATTGCGCTCTTCCCGGGCAAGGCAGATCAGTCGCTGGCTTCTAGACAGCCGCTCAGGGCGGGTGCTAGCCGCTCATGCTGGCTGCTGGCTACACACGCTAGCCCACGGCAACCCACTGCAACAGGGACTGCAGCCTACTCTGTCACCGGCAACTCATGGCAGCCCAGCTCCAGGATGAGCTGTTGTTCAGCATCTTAGCTGTAGAGGGCAGTGTCACTGGCCCTCATATGTGGGATCCGAACCGGGGCCCTCTGGCATCCCAAGCCAGTTCTTTACCAACGCGCCACTCGGCCGGCCCTCACTGAGTATTTTTATGATGAAAGGGTGTTGAATTTTGTCAAATGCTTTTTCTGCCTGTATTGAGACAATCATGTAGGTTTTTTTTTCTTTGTTCTATTAATATGATAATATTTCATTCATTGATTTTCTTACGTTAAACTTTTGCATTCCTGGGATGAATCTCACTTCATCAGTGTATAATTCTTTTAATGTGTTGTTGGTTTTGTTTTGCTAGTATTATATTTTGTTGAGGATTTTTGCATCCATGTTCATAAGGGTATTGATCTGTGGTTTTCTTGTGGTATCTTTGTCTGACTCTGATGTCAGGGTAATGAGGATCTCATGTTGGGAGTGTTCCATTTTTTGGATGTTTGAGAAGGATTGGTGTTAACTCTTCTTTCGCTGTTTGGTAAAATTACCCATGATGCGGCTCTAGTCCTAGACTTGTCTTTGTTGGAAGGTGTTTTGATTACTGATTCAATCTCTTTACTTGTTAAAGGTCTATTGAGAATTTCTATTTCTTCTTGAATTGATTTTAGTAATTAATGTTTCTCTAGAAATTTGTTCCTTTTATCCAGGTTATCCAATTTGTTTGCATACACTTTCTCATAGTACTCTCTTATAATCCTTTTTATTTCAGTAGCATAGGGAGTAATGTCCCCACTTTCATTTCTGATTCTAGTTAATTGCATCTTCTCTCTCTCTCTCTCTCTCTCTCTCTCTCTCCTCTTTTTTTTTTTCAGACTAGAGGTTTGTCAATTTGTTGATCTTTTCAGAAAATCAATTTTGGTCTCATTGATTCACTCTTTGTTTTTCTATTCTCTATTTTGTTTACCTCTGATCCAACTTTTATTATGTTTTTTCTTCTGCTGGCTTTGAGTTCGGTTTGCTCTTTTTCTAGTTCCTTATGTGTAATGGTACGTTGATTTGAGATCTTTCTTCATTTTCAATGTAGGTGTTTAGAGCTATACATTTCCCTGAGTAGTTTCACTGCATACCATAAGTTTTGGTGTTTCGTTTTAATTTTCCTTCTTTTCAAAGTATTTTCTAATTTCCCTAGTGATTTCTTTTGACCAACTCGTTAAGAGTATGTTGTTTAATTTCCACACATTTGCAAATTTCCCAGTTTTCTTTCTGTTAATTAATTTCTATAGCTTTATTCCACTGTGGTCAAAGAAGATACTTCGTATAATTTAAATCACTTTCAATTTATTGATAATTGTTTATGGCCCAACTTATGATCTATCCTGGAGAATAGTCTACATGCACTTGACAACAATGTATATTCTGCTTTGTTGGTGAAGTTTTCTGTTCATGTCCATTAGCTCTAGTTGGTTTACAGTATTTTTCAATGGGATAGAATTGATGGTCCAGAAACAAACTGAAACATTTATGGGCAATTGATTTTTAACAAGGATGCCAAGACCATTAAAAAAGGAAAGAATATTCTCTTCAATAAATGCCATTAGCACAACTGGATTTCCACATACAAAAGAATGAAATTGGGCCCCTGTCTCATTCTAAATATAAAACTTAACTCAAAATGGATCAAAGACCTAATGTAATAGCTAAAATTATGCAACTCTTAAAGGAAAGCATAGGAGTAAATCTTTATGACCTTGGATTTGGTAACAGATTCTAAGACCACCGAAAGGACAATTAATAACAACAAAAAAATAAGGGCCGACTGAGTGGCTCAGTTGGTTAAGAGCTCGCTCAAGAGTTTGAGCTCTGAGCAACAGTGGTTCGAGTCAGCCCGAGCTGAGCAGCCNCTCAGTTGGTTAAGAGCTCGCTCAAGAGTTTGAGCTCTGAGCAACAGTGGTTCGAGTCAGCCCGAGCTGAGCAGCCGCTGAGCTGCCAACAGGTGGCGGGATGGCTCAGCTAAAAAACAACAACAACAACAACAACAACAAAATAGGTAAAACAGACTTCATCAAAATTGAAGATGTCTGTGCATTGAAGGACATTATTAAGAATATGAAAACACAACAGAATGGAAGAATATTTGCAAATCATATATCTGATAAGGGTCTAATATTCACACTATATAGAAAAATTTTATAAATCTACAGCAAAGAGACAAACAGTCCAATTTAAAAATGGTCAAAAGTATTAAATATATATTTCTGCAAAGAAGATATACAAATGGCCAATAAGCACACAAAAAGATGTTCAACATCATTAGTCATTAGGTAAATGCAAATCAAAACCACAATGAGATATTACTTCATACCAAGATGGCAGGAAAAAAAACAAAACCCCATGGAAAAGAACAAATACTAGCCAGGATGTGGCAAAATAAGAACCATCAAACATTGCTGGTGAGAATATAAAATATGGCGCACCTGATGTGGAAAACAGCTTGGTACTTCCTCAAAATTTTCAAAACTGAATTACTATATGATGAATAATTCTACTCCTCAGTATGTATTACTCAAAAGAACTGAAAATAGATATAAAAACAAAGTTTGGAGACAAAATTTCATGGTATTATTCACAAAAAACTAAAAGTGGAAGCAACCCAAATGTCCATCAACAAATCAATGGATAAACAAAATGTAGTATATTCATAAAATGGAATATTATTCAGCCACAAAAAGTAACACATACTGATACATATTACAACATGGATGAATCTCAAAAACTGTATGCTAAGTGAAAAAAAGCCAGTCACAAAAGGCCATTGTAGTAGTAGGGTTTTGCAGAGAAACAGAACTAATACGATGTATGTATGTATGTATGTATGCATGTATGTATGATTAAAAAGATATTTATTTTAAGGAATTGGCTCACATGATTATGGAGGCTGGCAAGTCTAAAATCTTCAGGGCGAGATAATAGGCTGCAGACCCAGAGAAAAGCTAATGCTGCAATTTAAGTCAAAGGCCATCAGGCTGGAGATGCAGGAGGGAGCCAATGATGCAGTTCAAGTCCAAAGACCATCTGCAGCAGAATCACTTCTTACTCAGATAAGGCCAGTCTTTTGTTCTATTCATGCCTTCAACTGATTGGGCCTTTCAACAAAACTCCAGGCCCAAATGGTTTCACTGGTTAATTCTATCTAATATTTAAGGAAGAAATAATACCATCATACATAAAATCTTCCAGAAAGTAGAGAAGAAAGAGAACACTAGCCAACTCATCTTATGAGGCCAATATTACCCCTCAAGCAAAATTTGACATCACCAAAAGCAACACAACAACAAAAATCTACAGCCAATATCCTTTATAAACGCAGATGTAAAGCCCTTAACCAAATATTATCAAATCAAATCCAGCGTTATATAAAAAGGATAACAAACAGAGGGTGCCAAAAAATGTATACACATTCTAAGAGATGTTATCTTGGCACCCCCAGTATAATGACCAAGTTGAGTTTATCTGAGGAATGCAAGCATGGTTCAACATCCAAAAATTAATCAATATAACTCACTATAGAATAAAGGAGAAAAGACTTATGATCATTTCCACAGATGTAAAAAAATATATATATTTGGCAAAGTCTAACATCATGAATTTAACCAAGGAGGTGAAAGATCTGAACAATGAAAACTAAGACACTGATGAAAGAAACGGAACAAGACACAAATAAAAGAAAAGATACCTCGTGTTCATAGATCAGAAGAATTAATATTGTTAAGCTGTCCATAGTACCCAAAGTCTATACTTTCAATACAATCTTTATCAAAATTCCAAAGGCATTTTTCACAGAAATTTTTAAAAATCCTAAAATTTGTATGGAAACACGAAAGATCCTGAATAGCCAAAGCAATTTTGAGAAAGAATAACAAAGCTGGAGGCTTTCAAACTATATTACAAAGCCATAGTAATCAAAACAGTATGTATGATACTGGCATAAAAGTAGACATATAGATCAATGGTACAGAATAAAAAGTCCAGAAATAAACTCATTCATATATAGTCAACTAATATTTGACAAGGGAGCCAAGAATACTCAGTGGGGAAAGGACAGTGTGTTCTATAAATCGTGTTGGAAAAACTGAATATTCACATACAAAAGAATAAAACTGGACTCCTATCATATACCACTGACAAAAATTAACTTGAAACGGATTAAAGACTTTACATTTAAGACCTGAAACCATAAAAGTCCTAGAAGAAAATATACAGCAAAAGCTTCTTGACATTGGTCTTGGCAACAATTTTTTTGGATATAATACAAAAGCAAAAATACACGAGTGGGACCACATAAAACTAAAAAGCTTCTGCACAGCAAAAGAAACAATTAACAAAATGAAAAGGATTGGGAGAAAATATTTGCAGACCATATATCTGATACGGAGTTAATATTAAAAATATATAAGGAACTCAAAAAGCTCAAGAGTAAATAAATAAATAATACTAAATAAATAAGAAGTTAATATACAAAATATATAAGGAACTCATAAAGCCCACGAGCGAGTGAGTGAATGAATAAAACTGAATAAATAAATAAATAATGCAATTACAGATGGGCAGAGGGCCCAAACAAATGGTTTTTCTGAGAAGATGAACAAATGGCCAACATGTACATGAAAAGATGCTCAACATCACTAATCATCAAAATACAAATCAAAACCACAATGAGATATTACTTCACACCTATTAGAATGGCTATTACCAAAAAGATAAGAAATATAAATGCTGGCCAATGTCGAGGAAAGGGAACCTTAAGCACTGTTGGTGGGAATATAAATTGGTATAGCCATATGGCATACAGTAAGCATATGTCTCAAAAAGTTAGAAATAGAACTACAATAGAGGATTCAGTAATTCCACTTCTGGGTATATATCTGAAGAAAATGAAATCACCATCTTTAAGAGATATCTGCACGCCCTTATTCATTGCAGTATTATTCACAATAGCCAAGACATGAAAATAGTGTAAGTGTTCAGGCCTCTCCCCAAATCTACAAACTCTGAATTTTAAGAGTCGGACCTAAGCATCTATAATGCTGTAAAGTACACAGGTGAATCTTACTTGTACAATGCATTGTTGGCACCTACATTTGAATAAGCTATGTTTAATTCTGAGAATTCAAAACATTTCAAAGAAGACAATGTTATCACATTCTGATGGCAATATTCAGGAATCTGAAAAAGCTCCATGATCTTCCTCATCACATAACCATCCTTTCCCAGCTCCCTCCCTGACTCCCACAAAGGAGCATCACCTGTCAGACTTATCAAATGCAGTTTAAACAGGGCTGCTTTTCTCTAGTTACATGTGTTGACCAACTGACTTATTTTAATGGGACATCATACTTCTTTTCCATTCAGCATTTGATGCACTATATAAATTTTTTTTTAAATGTCATCAAACTGAGTTACCAGAAATGAGACAGTTTTATCACAAAGAAATTGAAGTTCAACCTTGTCATGAATAGGCCCTAAGACACAGAGTCACAGAACTCTTTCAATGCTTTTTAACATAACATCCTTTAAGTAGTATTTAGGTCATTTTAAAAAATTGCATGATGATAGAAGATTACTATGTCCTCTCGCTTTTCAAAAGTGTTGATATCATGACACACACAAAAAAAGACCTGAGGAAGAAGGGGTTAAACCCCCAACTAAAACTGCATTTTCAAGTATAGTCACGCACCCCTTAATGACAGGGATATAAATTCTGAAGAAATGTGTCATTAGGCAATATTGACAGTCTGTGAACCTCACTAAGTGCACTTACACAAATCTAGATGGTATAGCTACTACACACCTAGGCTATATGGTACAGCCTATTAACAAGCCTATACAGCATGTTACTGTACAGAACAACATGAAATTAAATCAAGCAACACAGTAAACACAAGATGTATGAGGCTGCTGTATGTAATAAAGCATATTATTTTAAAACAAACTTTTTTTATAACTAGAAAGGGTACACTCTAAGATAATGATAAAAAATATATAGTATAGTAAATACGTAAACCAGTAACAGAGTCATTTATTATCATTATCAAGTATTAAGCACTGTACATAATTATAAGTGCTATACTTTTATAAGTCTGGCAGTGCAATAGGTTTGTTTACACCAGCATCACCACAAACGTGTAAGTAATGTATTGCGCTACAACATCACTAGGCAAAAGAAATTTTCAGCTCCATTAGAGTCTTGTGGGATCACCTTTGTACATGTAGTCCATCGTGGATCCAAAGATCATTATGCAGTGCACGACTATAAAAAAATTACTTTCCATTAAGACTCATCAATATTAATCAAGTTGCCAAATTCATCTTGTCAAGAGATCCATAATCAAGTTCACCTTTGAACACCATGACTTTAAATGTTTTCATCTATGATATATCATGTTTAAGACCCATTTTAACATGCCAAGTTTTCTTTACCAGGAAAAGAGTGGGAGACATTCATTAGTCAGATAATCTTTTATTAAAGTGGGACACGCATTCCTTTGAGATCATGGCAGACAACACATACCAAACGTTTTATTCAAATGAAAATTTTTGCTATTTCTACAGGATGCAAATAAAAGTTAACACAATTTTTACTACATAATTTGTCTTTAAACATCTTTAGTGCAAGATACATCTTATTCCTTATACGTGAATTACATTGTACATTTAAAAGATATATCATAAATCTTTCACAGCCTTTGGCCTGGCAGAATTACCCACATAAAATTAAACACTGAAGTCTTTTCCTTTGCTTTCTCTGTCCTTAAAATAATACTGATATATAACAGATAGGAGGTTTGAAGACTAAATTTCAATACATGAGCACTAACAATCTCAAGACTAGACCTAGATCAATGACAAAAGACACCACATTAGCAAAATAGGCCATTATCAAAGCCATTTAAAAATTCTTTAACAAAGTTTTATAGTTTGTTACTATTAATCTTTTACATTTTTTAAACTAACAGAACTTTGGAAATTTGGTTATTTTCCTGAAAGTAAATTTAGGATTATTATGTCTTCTCAGAAGAGTATCTGTCTTTATGCATATAGCTATACAAAATGAAACAATATAATTGGCTAAGAGCAATTTATTTTCTAGGTAAGAAGCATTTCAATAACTTTTATACCTACTTGTTTCAAATATGTAGAACTTTTTTCTATTAAAGTGAGTTTACTAACTAATATAAAGTATAGTGAGATTACACACATTTCTACCATCCAATATGAGCTGATTCTAAGCTATTTGTGGAGTGTATCTTATTTTATGTACATTGCCAAAAAGTTAAAAAATCAACACAATTAGGTGGCCAGGAAAAAACCTTGCTACATAACAAGACTTTAGCTCTATTCAGAAACTTTGTATGCCTCACTCAGTTACCACAAAACTGTTTGGTCTTAACTTATAACAAAAAAAGACAAGGGCATTTTCGACTATGGAAATATCTCAAAATATAACCTAAACCCCAGATACAATTATGAGAGGGACCAAGAGATCCCTAAAAGTTCAGTGCTTCACACAATGTTTCAACAGTCCTGAATCTGAAAACATGAAACTCCAGACCTTGGATCTTCTTCTTCCACTCCTGTACTAATCAGCCAGACTCAAAGATCTGCAAGGCACCGAATCTTACACCTCTTCTTTGGTATCTATTCTAAGTAGTAGTTCTTGAAACAAGATACTATGCTCCATCTACAATGTCTGGACATAGTGGGTACTGAAAATGCTGTGCCCCCAATTATTTAAAATAAGCCTGAGTGAAACACAGCTGTCTTCTATTTTCAAGAAAACTGACTATAGCTATTAAAACCAGGGAAAAGACTGGATTCCTGCCAAGACCTAATAAAGTCTGAGAAAAATCTGTCTACATAGGCTCTCTCACTGTTTGAAAATACTGTACTATGAAAATTTCACTTGATTTCAACTGCTATATCATATACTTGTAGAGATAGTTTTCAATGAGAGAAAGAACTTAAATTTTAAAGTCAGGCATAAACCCAGGTTCAAACCCAGTTCTTCCATTTCTTAAGTTCTCTGATCCTGGGAAAGTCACTTAACCACTCTGAGCCTCAGTCTCTCATCTATAAAATGGGAATAACAACAGCAGCAATAATAGAATGCATAGTTGCTGGGAGGCTTTGAGATATAATTAATGTCCAATGGCAAGTGTTGACAAGGATATGGAGAAATCAGAACCCTCACACATTTATTGCTGGTGGGAATGTAAATTGGTACAGTCCCTTTGGAAAGCAGTCTGGCAGTTCCTCAAACAGTTAAACATAGAGTTAACAAATTACCCAGCATTTCTACTCTTTGGTATATACCCAAGAGAAATGAAAACACATGTACTTGAAAAAGCTTATACATGAATGTGCATAGAAATGTTATGCATAATAGCCAAAAGCAAAACAACCCAAATGTCCATCAACTGATGGATTAATAGAATGTGATTTATCCAAACAATGGAATATTATTTGGCAATAAAAAGGAATGAAGTACTCATAGATGCTACAACATTGATGAACCTTGAAAACATTATGCTAAGTGAAAGAACCCAGTCACAACAGACCACATATTGTATTACTCCATTTATGTGAAAACTCCAGAATGAGTAAATATATAAAAAGTAGATCAGTGGTTGCCTAGGGCTGGGCAAATCAAGGGAGGGGGAAGGGATAATGGCTAAGGGGAGCAGGGTTTCTTTTTGTGGCAATGAAAATGTTCTAAAATTGATTGTGGTAATAGATTCACAACTCTGAATATACTAAAAGTCACTGAATTATACACTTTATGTGAGTGAATTACATGGTATATAAATTGTATCTTAATAAAACTTTTAAAAAATTTCCTGTGCTACAGTATACATACATTTATATATGAAATATCCAAATTTTATATATCCAAAAGCAAAGAATTAAGATTATATGCATATTAAATATGTATAAATACATATTTAGTTATGTGTTAAATATCTTCCTCCAGTACATCTGAGAAGTAGACTTCCACTTCTAGCTATGATGAAGTAACTCATACTAGGCTAGCCCTCCTTGAGTAACATCTATAAAACTGGACAAAATATATAACTACTGTTTTCAGAGACAAAACAACTGGCAGCACAGGAAGTGTGAACCACATTCACTCCAGGTCTCTGCCTGGGACACTTTCCCAACTGTAACACAGGACAGTGTCAGGATGGCCGAGTGGTCTAAGGCGCCAGACTCAAGTGTTGCTTCCAACTGTATCACGGGGAAGTGGAGCCTAAGCCAACCAAGCATGATGGTCTCAGTGAATTGAGACACAGAGATCCAAGTTCTGGGCTACTGGAGTGGCTAGAACTTACAGGACCGGGTATTGGAAAAGAGGCAACAATGCAGAAGGGGTGGCCCCAGAAATCTGCATGGGGGTTCCCTGAGCACCCTTGCTGAGTACTAAGCTACACATAAGCCAGGGTGAGACTCCTTGAGGCCTAGCAGAGTCCTTCTACAGGCCTGAGAGCCGAACAGATACCAGAAGCTGTACACTACTGGGAAACATTGGAATTCCAGTTCAGCCAGAGTGGAGATATTGCTGCACACCCTGGGCACTCGGGCTTTCAGTTGAAACCCCAAAACTCAACACTTTAAGAAAGACAACACAATCAAGACTTCCTATAATGTCATCCACAATGTCCAAATAATAAAAAATTACTAAATATTCAAATAAGCAGGAACATGTGACTCATAATCATAGAAGTGTTCATCAGAAACAGACCATGAGATGACTCCAATGTTGGAAACAGCATGCAAGAGCTTTAAAACAGCTATCATTAATATGTTCTAGCACTTACAGATACAAGATGAGAAATGCAGACTTCACTGGATGGGCTTAAAAGTAGACTGAAAACTATAGAAGACAGGGCCAATGAGCCAGAAAAGAGATCAGTACAAATTATCCAATCTGAAGAACACAGATTATTATCAAACAGTTTAACATATGTGTAACTGGAGTCCAAAAAGAAGAGAGAATGGGGCAGAAAAAAAATATGTGAAGAAATAATGGCCCAAACTTTCCAGGTCTGTTCAAAAACATCACCTATGGATCCAAAAAGCTCAGTGAACTCCAAGCAAGATAATTACAAAGATACCACATCAGTCACATCATATTCAAACTGCAGAAAACCAAAGATAAAGAGGAGAAAACCTGGGGGGGAGGGGGTTCACATTACATATTAGAGAACAAGTAAATAAATAATAGTTCAATTCCATCAGAAACAATGAAGGCCAGAAGACAATGGAGTGACCAACTGTCAACCCAGAATTCTATATCTAGCAAAAATTATCTTCCAAAAATAAGGGTGAAATATAGACACTTTCGCATAAGTGAAAGCTAAGAAAATTGTCACCAGCAGAACTGCACTAAAACTATGAAGGAAGTTCTTCAGTCCAAAAGGAAATGATACCAGATGGAAACTCAAACCTATGTGTTAGTCTCAGGAAGGAAACAAGAAACCTAAAATTGGTAAATATAAAAGACTTTTTTCCCTCTCTTAACCTCTTCAAAAGATAACTGTGTTTAAATCACAACTAACATTGTATTATGAGGTTTATAAAGTATACAGCACAAAGTCTGGGATGGAGTAACTGAACTATTGTTAAGTATCTTATGTGGAGTAGTATAATATTAACTCTAAGTATACAGTGATAAATTAAAGATGCATGGTGTAACACCTAGAACAACCACTTGAAAACAGAAAAAGGTAGAGCTAAAAATGCAAGAGAAGAAAACAGAATACTAAAAATATTCAATTAGTTCAATATAGCTGAGAAAACTATTATATAAAATATCCTTTAGTAAAACAAAACAGTTCCCTATGAAAGCAAAATACATTTTACCACAAAACAATATTTTAAATGATGGCTCTGATGTAAAAAAGTTAGATAAAATAAAATGAGGCTGGACAGGAATCTAACCACCTTATACATTTGTTTGTTTGGGGATAAAACAATTCCACAATGCAGAAAGAAAGGAACATAGTAGCACACAGCCTATTTCCCCAACTCCGAACTATAACCAGTCATTTTATGAAGAGAAGTTTGTAAATCAAGTATTCTTAATACTTGTACATACTAGAAATAAACTGTAAAATCTATTAATGATAAAAATAACTTCACTAAAAACTAATTAAAAGCCAAAAATGACATTTTAGCATTAACTAATATAAACTTTTACAATATGTTATGTTTAACAGGCAGGCAATAAAATGTTGCCAATACTGAATCATTTAATTTTAGTTTTGAGAGTAGGGAATATCCACATAGTTAAAAAATTCAAAACATACCAAAAAACGTATACAATAGAAAGTCTCTGTCTCTCGCCCCCATTCTGTAGCCGCCAATGGAGGAAAAACAAATACTAATATATAATCAAGGGACATATACTCCCAATTGTTTCCTGTGGGACCACAGACATGGTAACACTTTTCATAACACCAGAAATAACATTTTCTTTTTGAATTGGAATTATTGCAAAGTTTGCAAAACAGAAAACATCTGGATGACAAGACGTTCATACATGAATGCCAAAAAGGAGATCAAATGGAATGCTAAAATAAAGCATGACCAAGGAATACTGCGAGGACACAATAAAATGAAATAAAAATATCAGTTAGGTTCTATTAAGTTAGTCCTGACCAGCACATGACAGGAAATCTGCAGCAATGGAACAAAGGAAGAGGGTTACAAATTTCTATGCCTAGTTCCCAAATTAGTCACTGAAGAGCCAACAGTACAAGCCAGACTTAAACTAACTTCTGCTTATGCAGCAGGTCATTCCTGAAGACTGACACAACAAAACAGAACGGCATCTGTAGGATTCAAAGGAACATTCGAAGAATTTACAAAGACAAACATCAACTTACCACAACAGGCCTCCTCAGGTAAAAGGTTTCATACTTTATACTTTCAAAATTGAATTGCCAATCCTCAATTATTAAAGGGCAAATTATTCAGCTAGGAGTAATTCTATAATAGCTCTTATTTGTCCTTCCTTGATTTCAGTTTAGCCACTACACTACTTAATTAATGCTTTCACCTGAGAAGGAGTTCAGCAAAAATACAACTACCTGGAGGGCCCTTAGACCACCATCTCTCCAAATTATCAGAAGACCAAAACTGGCAAGATATTTAACCACTCCTGTCTTCCTAAAAGAAGAATCCTAAGAGGCCGGCCTATTGGTCAATTACATATGGCAAATACAAAAACCTACTCCTGACCAAAAACACTAAATTCAAAAGTAGTTGGCAGTTTGGGATACAATGGTTTCTAAAGAGTTCCTTATTCCCAATATGTTTGGGACAACTGGAATTCCAGCTATATCTTTCACAATCTAACCCCAACACATTTTTTTACACTTTTATGGGCAACACAAGACATAAATTAGAAACGGGTCCTTGTGGCAAACAGGGCAAAACGGTAATGTGGCAAAAGCCATATTACTGCCACCAATACCTTATTTCTTGCTGGCAAGGACCACCTCTAAAAGAAGATAATCCCATTCCCAGCCTCCTTTGTAGCTAGCCATGCAGGCATATGAAGGAAATTCAGCCAATGAGTTATAAGGGAAAGTCTATTGGGATAATTTCTGGTAGAAACTGTCTCCTTAATAGGAGGAAAGAAGGAGGGGAGAAAGGGAGGGAAAATTTGCATAAGGAGAAACTGTCCTTCCCTCCTCTTCTTCCATCCTAAAGTTGTTACATGGAAATATCATGCATGGAGTTGCAGAAGCCATCCAGCAATCATAAGGTGAATCATTACCAACACACAGAAAGATGGAAGGTACCTAGGACTGCTGAATTTGGTAAAGGAAATCCTTTAGTATTACTTGAACAGCTTATTTTTGAGGTTCATTACTTTTTTTTAACCCACAGGTTAACTCTTTAGGGGATGAATAAGTCACATTCCATAATTCTGACTTGATGTTCTCAATTACTTAAGAAAATGACAGTCCACGTGCAGTTATTGAGCATCTGTTATGTTCCACACGTTATGCAAGAGAGCTTTTATGCTTTACTTTGTGGAATCAAAATAACTCCATAGGTATTATAATCATTATCATTTTAGCGATTAGAAACATGAGGCTCAGATAAGTTTGGGCGACTTGTGGCCAAAATCACACAGTTAATAAGAGATTAAGAACTAGAATTTGTAACTAGGTTGTATGCCTCTAAGCTAGTGCTCGTTTCAGCATATCACAGCTACCCTACCACACAGATCACCTTCACCATCTCATACTTATATACCTGGGTGTGGCTAAAAAGACCAAATCAAGGAATAGTGCACACAAAAATTCTTCAACACCACTATTCTTAACCCAAGTGGTGGGTAACTTTCATCATTAGTCCTTCGTTTAATTCCATCTGGCTCATGAAATTATTCTCTGTTCAAGTCTATAAAGCAACTTCTGCAGTGGGCTGCAATGGCTATCCCATTCAGAACCAAATCTTCAAATTTTAGGAGCAGATAAGGATCTATGAACAATGGTTTATGAGCTCATAAATCATAAAATAGCAATAAGGAGATATTATTAAAACCCTGACTCAATTCAAGTAAGCAGTGGTCTGTGACAAAAAGTTTTATGAAACAGACCATCTCAAACTATATTTCCTTCTCTGCCTAGTTTGTATCTCTTATTCTTAGTCTCCTCCTCCATAACTGACCATAATGTGGAAGTATATATTTAAAATTTTAATTCATTCAGTCAGTTGAAGTTCCATGTTATCTTTTAATTTTAAAATCAGGTCTTTTTTTCTCACTCTCAAAGAAACATTAGTATGGTCCTACTTGATCTTTCTCTTTAATAGCCCTGTTTTTAAAAAATTCATCTCATTATTTACATCATTTTTAAGTTCTAATTTGAAAGCACACTGGATTGAGAAGCAATAATGATTGCTGAGTGAATGAAAAAAGACCGGGGTCCAGTACCTGATCTGCTACTTCTAGTATTTGTCATATCTAAAACACCACTGATTGCAAGATATATTATTCACTATGAAAAAATGTTACCAATTAAACTGATGCAATGCCCTAACACAACTTTTTTTTGTACTTATTGCAAGAGGTCTTTTAAACTTATTTAGTCAGGCTTTTAGTATGTATTACTCTTGTGCATAATTTTAAAAAGATAAACAAAATAAATTGGTATATACTTGTAAATTGATCACATTCAGAATCGAACTCTTCTGAATCAAAAGCCCAGGTTATCCAAGGTTTGTATTCCAATCATTATCTCTGGGATTTTATTCCAAGCTTGATGATACTTATTTTGTAAGTTCTATGCTTGAAGAGACAATGACAACTGCTTCACAGCCAAAGCAATTGTGATATATATCTGGATTTCAGAAGTGTAAGAATGTGCTGCTCTGAGAATTAATGAAACTCAGTAACTTCCTCTGTTATATTGGATAAGACAACATCCTTCAATTCCACTAATAATAGTATCTACCAATGCTGAATACCTACCGCCCTGGACATTTCACATTATCTCATTTAACTCTTACAGAAAAGCAAAAAGGTAGGCATTAACCTTGTTTTGTATACATGAAATATGCGGCTCAGAGAACCTTAGAAACTTGTCCAAGATTACCCAGCTAATAAGTGGTAAAGCTGGGTTTCAATCTCTGGTCTACCTTCAAAGTCCTTATTCTTCCCACCACTTCAGTAGTTCTCAAAATTTAGTACACATAATAATCATCTAGATGATGCTTCCACAGAGCAGGAAAAACACTGCAAATACTCCATATATTTGCAAATCATATATCTGATAAGATATAGGTATATCTTACAACTCAATAAGAAAAAGACAAATAACCCAATTAAAAAATGGGCAAAGGATATGAATAGACTTTTTTCCTAAGAAGATTGCTGATGGGAATATAAAATGGTGTAGCTAGCCACTTTGGATAACAGTTTGTAAGTTCCTCAAAAAGTTAAACATAGAGTTCCCATATAAACCAACAATTACACTACTAGGTATATATCCAAGATAAATGAAAACATAAGTCCACACAAAAATCTGTATATGAATGTTCAAAGGAGCATTATTAATAATAGCCAAACAGTCATCAACTGATGAATGGATTAACAAAATGTGGCATATCCATACAATGAAATATTATTCGGCAATAAGAAAGGAATTGAAGTACTGATGCTATAACATGGATGAACCTTGAAAATATTATACAAAGTAAAAACCTGTCACAAAAAGACTACATATTGTATGATCCCATTTATATAGATTCCATTTCTATATAGAGAGAAAGTAATTGCTTAAGGCTAGAGAAGGAGATGGGAAGTGACTGCTAATAGGTACAGTTTCTTTTAGGCAGGACAAAATATTCTAAAGTTAAAGTATGGTGATGGTTGCACCACCCTATGAATATACTAAAAACTTTAAGTGGGTTAATTGTATGGTATGTAAATTATATCTCAATAAACCTGTTTTTTAAAAACCCTCTAGACCACATTACCTCTAAGGTTCCTTACTAGACATAAAAGTCTCAAAGCATCCATTTAGATTTCAGAATCCAATCCCCAATGATTCCCATGAAGCTACAGTTTACAGAAAGCATCATATAGTATAGTAATTCCTCACTTGAGGTCTCTAGACCTCCAGGTGTCTACAAAGGAAGGGCAGGTGCTTCCTGACCAGTTTCAATTTTTCAGAACTTCTGTGAGAAACCATACACTCAGTCTTCTCTGAGGTAAAGTTTTAGGTATCTTTGCCTTTGGCTGGTTTCATGTTAGTCGTTTTAAAATACGGATTCAAAGCTAACTGACAGCTCAATGTATGAAAAGTAAAAAATAAGAAAACAAATTATTGGTTAAAATACACTTTTTGATAGGCAAAATATTTCCAAAAATGATGAGTTCCATAATGAGTTCCTTGGTTAAAAGCTTGGGAAATACAGATATTGAAAAAAGTACACTAGTCTAGAAATTAGGAGAAATAACTTAGGGTCCTCCTCAGTATGACTCACTTCATCTCACTGTGCCTCAGTTTCCATTTTCATCTATAAAAATCAACAAATGTGACAGTATCCACTTGACTCTAAAATTCCATGATTTTTCCATATTATATAATGATGTCCTAAAAAGTCTGCTAAAAAGATAGGTCTTTATATTCTGAGTCCTTGCTAAGAACTTTCTTTACTGACTCTATTTAGCACATTATAGGAATAAACACTAACTACATAACACTAATAAGTAATACATAGGCTGTAGTATTTAAAAACTTACTTATAAGTGGCCTTAAAAAGCAAAGAGAGAAAAAGTAATACTAATAAATTTAAAAGAAAGTAAAATGTGCTTGTCTACTGCTGACAGCAAAAGTCAACAGGAAACTCTTCAGTATAAAATCTCCCCAAAGCATGGAATGTCCCTGATTAACAACAAATGACTTCTCTCTCCTTCCCATACTTTACTCCCAACATATCAGCTTCCATATGCATCCCTGGGAGAAATGAACTGTAGAAGGGGAAGAGAGCAAAGGTAAAAATACTGTATCATAATTGGTCTCCTCCCTTTAAAATTCCAGAAGATGAGCAGGGGGGAGAGGAGTGGGAACTATCAATAACCCAGCATAAAATTCTCCTGTTTACAGTTTAATGTGCTGTGGTCTTTTTTTTTATAGCTTCTTTTTAAAGTAATAAAACCTTTTCTACTACTAATTTCTGTATATTAAGAATAAAAAGCTATTTGCACTTTTTTTTTTAAGATTTTATTGGGGAATTGGGGAAGGGGAACAGCACTGGGGAATCGGGGGAAGGGAACAAACAAGTTGCTGTCGTTTTGTTCTTCAGTCTAATTGTGGAGGACGTTGCTTCACTGGCCCATGTTGATAGTATTATCATTGCGCTCTTCCCGGGTGAGGCAGATCGGTCGCTGGCCTCTGGACAGCCACTCGTGGCGGCTCTTGGCAGCTCACACCAGCTGCCAGCCCCTCACGGTAGCTTATGGCAGCCCACTGCAACAGGGGCTGCAGCCTACGCCATTGCCAGCGACTCACGGCAGCCCAGCTCCAGGTCGAGCTATTGTTCACCATGTTAGCTGTAGAGGGTAGTCTCACTGGCCCCCATGTGGGATCTGAACCGGGGCCCTGCTGCTCAGAGCTGGTGTCCCAAGCCAACTCTTAACCAACGCACCACTCGGCCAGACCCTATTTGCACTTTTTTGAGTGAATTCATATTACTCAAATTGAGCATAACATTGTTGGTGGGCCATCAGTGAGAAGGAGTGCTGTCTGTGGGATTTTGGGGAGGAGTATGGTGGGAGCCTCAAAAAAAAGGAAAAACAGGCAACATCCTTTACAAAATAATACATATAAAACCCAAGTTCAGAGATTTCTAATGAATTTTTAAAAAGTCATTCCACTTGCTAGAACAGACCAGAAAAGTCAAACCCTCTCCTTCCTCAAGCAATTAACATTATCATGAATACCAAGAGTAGGCAATTTTCAACTTCCAAGTCAATATTATCATTGAAAAAAAAAAAAAGTAAATCTGAAACTTAAACTCATGTTTTAGGACGTAATATAGTATTCAGCTCACAAATATATAGGACTGAAGGGATTCAGTCCATTAATTTAATACAAAAGAACACATTGACTCCTTTAAAATAATAAAATATCAATTAATCCTGGGAGCACCAATAATCTCTGTATTTACACATTATAAACAAATACAGATATACTCTACATCAAATAGCACAGTATATCATAACGTGCCCACGTGAATCAAAGTTTAATACAAGCTCAACAGACACCACTATAGCCCCTACAGATGGAGTTTATAAAATATTTCACCTAGGGCCGGCCGAGTGGCGCGATGGTTAAGAACTGGCTTGGGACACCAGAGGGCCCGGGTTCGGATCCCACATGAGGGCCAGTGACACTGCCCTCCACAGCTAAGATGCTGAACAACAGCTCAACCTGGAGCTGGGCTGCCTTGAGTCGCCGGCAACGGCGTAGGCTGCAGCCCCTGTGGCAGTGGGTTGCCAGCAGCCAGCGTGAGCAGCCAGCAGCCGCAGTGAGCGGCCGTCCAGAAGCTGGTGATTGATCTGCCTCGCCCGGGAAGAGCGCAATGATGGTGCCAACTTGGGCCAGTGAAGCAACGTCTTCTACAACTAGACTGAAGAACAAAACAACAGCAACTTGTCTGTTCCCCTTCCCCCAATTCCCCACCGCTGTTCCCATCCCCCCAATTCCCCAATAAAAAAAAAAATCTTTAAAAAAAAAATATTTCACCTAAAAACAAATAAGGTGCAGTTAAATATAACCAGTTACATTCACTTAAAAATTCTGCCAGCCTAAATAAAGGGTATAAACATAGAAAAATGAGTAAGAATTAGCACGACTTCAGGAACTCACATAAGAGGCGGAAGTCAGAAGCATGTGCGAAATCAAAATTCTTTGAGATCACAGAGAACAACAAATTTGTAAACTTAGTGATAACAAGAATTTGCCAAGTGAAAAAGTGGGAGGACGGGTATGAATAGGCAAACAGAACAGCACAAAAAAGGCATGAATGTAGAGAGCACAATCAGATAACCAGAAGTCCTAAGTGGCCAGGGCAGGGAGAATAAGGAGGAAGGATGCATGGGCATGAAATGGCAGTAATGAAGCCAGGAAAGGACGCTTGCAGCTGGATTGCAGAGGGCCAAATATGCTATGACAAGGTGTTTGGTCTTTACCCAGAAGGCCACAAAGAACCTGATATATATATAATAAACATTTTTCTAACGCTAACTGGTAACAATGTGGAAGACAGACTAATGGCAGGATTGGGTGGGGGTAGGGGGTGGAAAATATGAGAACACTACTGCATAAATTAGGATATTACCGCAATAACACAAGTAAAATGTTATAGGGTCAGCAATAATACAAACAACTTAACAATAGCAGAGGTGCAACAACCTACATCAACTTAACAGTAACTTGTGTGTCCATATATTTGACCATAAGCTCCTGTACGAAGGTACAGGCAATAGAGGAAAGAAAAGAATGTAAACCAGAAGTCTTTATAAGACATAATCAACAGAACTTAATAACCACTGACCATCCATACCCAACAGAGGAGCTTACACGCTAGTTTTGCCTTTCTAAACTGCTGCTGAAAATGTATTACTTTCATCTAGAGATTTCTACTAAAATATCTTGGTTCACTTAACAGATGTTAAAAATTATGAATTTTTAACCTTATGAAGAGTTTTAAGTATCTTGTACAGGAATTATTTAAGTCTAAAAATTTCCCTATTGCCACAGAAAAACAAAAAGAAACAAATACAGAATTAAAATAGAGTGCTTTTCAGTCAAAAGAACAATGATCTTGGTATATCCAAGATTGGCTGAGACTAAATTTATATATCTTAGTTATAAACCCTGAAAATATAGGTATACAGTAGAAATATTCATAAATAATACCTAAATTAAGTATGAGGGAGGAAAAAGGAACTCTTTAAATTAAAATATTTGGGCTACAAACAATTCAGCTATCCAAACACATACAATTTTATAATAACATATTTTTCATGAAACCAACATGAAGTTGTACACCACAGGAAAAATAAGCAACTGATGAGGTTTACAGATCCAATTCCAATTTGATAAATATATCACTAAAGGAAAATAAGAATTGTAACTATTCTGTTTCAACATGCAAATCACTGTCCATCCTTTACCAAAATATGTTTGTTAAACTGTCAGTTTGTATTGTAGAATTGTTAAATAAAATAGTGGCATTTCTTTCAGTAAAATGAGTCCTGCTTCCCTCTATAAAGAAAGATACCAATTTTCACAATGCTGGCATAATGTCTTATCTATTAAATTCAAAGTTTTCTTGATTATGAATACAGGTAATTTCAATGATAAAATTTAATAAACACATTTCCCACTAAATTTAAAGTTCAAAGACAAAGTTATATCTGTCATGTTCCAACAAATAATGCTAGTATATAATCATCTGAGGCTGACTGGCTCACCTCCAGATATTAACCATTAACCAGAGGTGCTAGTTTAAAAATCTGTGTGAAATCGTTAAGGTCAATAAATGTTATAATTCAGTAGAAAGATTATTTAAATAAGAATTTCAATTTCAATTATTATAATTTGACAGATAAACTTTAAGACCCTTGTTTTTTCATAATAGTATGTGTAAGTTATAGGTTCCTCCACTAAAGGAAAAAAAGTTTGTATTGTGTTAGTTCCAGTTATGATTTCTAGCTAAGTCAAAAGCTCTAACAGCCTTAAAGCAGGAAATCCAAAAGGAAATTCCATCATCAGTTCCTGGGGCTTGGTAACTCAAAGCTTCTTTGAAACAGAGATACAGAAGTTCTCAAACTATTTACTATAACCTTACCTCATATCTTCAAGCAAATCACATTCTGCTTGATGTTTGGCTTGAAGTTTAGTCATCTGCTCAACTTGAATGTTTTTCAGTTCTTGTGTAACTTTCACCTAAAATATACCATATATTTATGAAGGCCTTACTGCAACTTTAACAAAAAACAAACAAAAAAAACTACTTAAGGAAAATAGTTAATACTTGTCAGAATATACACCTCTTGCTCACCTCTCCCCTAGAGACCAGAAATCCATGATTAGCCACCTAATTTTGTTTACTGAAGATACTTAATGAAAAAACTAGCCAAATAACCTGAAACAGAGGCTAAATATAAGTACACAAGTATAAAAATTACAGATTAAAGAGGTGCAAAATAAACTGCTAGTCATTCAACGTCATGCACAAGCTCAGTACCTATCTAGGTCTTCTTAGAGTTTTAAGAGTCTGTTTTCTATTTCTTCCAAAAAGGATTCAAAGACATTAACCACCAGGAGAGGTGAGCAGAGTGTAGCCGGGAGAAGGGAGCATAAGAATGCCTAATATTTAATTACTGAAATTTACACAATCATGAAATTATATGCATGAACGGACTACATAAATTATTCCATAATGGCTGCAAGAAAGCACACTGTCTCGGGATGATGCCCTCCACTCGCTGACAGCGCATCAAATCACAATCTTTTTCTCACAAAGGAGAAAGCAAAAGTGACCTTCCAGCATATGCAGTTGCTTCCAAGCCACCCTGGCAAGCCGGTCCCCGCGGCGGCTCCACTTTAAACAGCCAAAACAGCAAATGCAAGCTGGCCAGTGCCTCGCCCTCCAGGCCGGGACCCCAGGGTTCCAGGTTACAGTGGGCCTGGAATCCCCACCGCCGGAGTGGGGCTACCCGGAGAGGTAGGGGTACGTTTGTGAAAGAAAAAAGACTCACTTAACTGAAGAAACCCCGATTAAGAAAGAGGAGGAAGCAGACACGAGTGAGTTAGGTATTCAGCAAATGTTTGCCCACGAGGGGAGAACAGAACAGCCTCCTCCACCCAGCGCCCAGAGTAGACACTCAGTAACTAATTGCAGGATTAAAAAGACAAGGACACAGCCTCAGCACCTGGGAAACCTGGAGAAGAGAGCTGTGAAACAGTTCTCAGAGGATGCAGCGGTGAAGCTGCTGACAAGCCCTGGGCACCCGTCACTCCTACCCCAAATCCAGATCGCGGTACACGCGCCACGCACTGCCCGGTTCTCACTCTCCTGAGGACAGCACCACCGCCTCCTCGCCCCCTACCCAGAGGGACGGGGCAGGAATGAGGTGGGGGATAGAGAAACGCAGGACGGGTCAATGCTTAATTTCTTGTTTTCCCCTGGGATGGGGGGAGGGGGGGCGATGACTATTCCAACTTCTTTTCGGCCCGCCCCGTGGGAAAAGCAGGCCAAACCTTAAGGGTGGTCTAAAAACAAATTCCCTGCAAATTTGCAAATGGGCAAGGGTGGCGACAAGCGGCTGGAGGCCTCAAACCTGGTGCAGACTAAACAATCACACAAGCACAAGGCTCTGCAAAGCTGCAGGGGCTCCCCCGCCTCCCCTTGGTGCAGCCCCGAGAATGCACTTTGCAGCGAGCAGCACTGCCATGCGCGCGCACACACACAAATGCACACCCGAAACTATTCTGAAATGTCGGGGGTCTCTCGCGTGCTAGAAGGGACGAACCTCAGCCGCCCCTCCGTCGGAAAGTCACCTCACACGCGTGCCCCCCGCCTAGAACCGGCGGAATTTCGGTGACAAGCCAGAGGCGACGACGGTCACGGCCGGTTGAGGAAAGGGGGAGGGGGCGCAGCGGTCGCCCCAGCCGCGTTCCTTGGACGCATCCTCCCAAAGCCCCAAAACCCCCCTGCTGCACCCTCACCTTCCTCGGCGGCGGCTGCATGATGCTGAAGGGACATCAATCCTCCACCGACGGCGGCGTTAGCTAAGACGAGGAGGAGGGCCGAGAGGAGGGGACGGCCCAGCCGGCGTGTGTATGTGTGTGAAAGGAGAGCCTGAGAACGAGGACTAGCCCGGGAGGGAACAAGGCCGGCGGGCGGCAGGAGGACCTGGGTCGGAAGGCGAGTGTGAAGAGAAGGAGGAGGAGCGCCGGGAAAGCCTGGGGCTCTGGCGGCCTGGGGGGTGTGTGAGGGAAGGAGGCGGAGACCGCGAGGGGGCGGGGGCCCGGGAGCTGGGGCTGTCTCCCAGCTCGCCGCTCGGCTCTCGAGGAGCACCCCGCGTCGTCCGGCTCCCCGTCCGCTGTCGGCTCCGGGGCTCCTCACAGACGCGGTCCCCCGCCCCCACTCAGGCAGCCCGGCCCCCGCTGGGCCTGACGCCCCCACCCAGCCCGGGGAGGTGAAGGCGGTGCCGCGCTCTCAGCTTCGGCTCCTCCACTCAGGCCGCGGGAATTTCCGGCCCCACCGCGAGGCGCAGCGCCCCACTCCGGCGGCGGAGGGGACAGCTCAGGCCGGGGCCGGGTTCCAGAGCCCGTGGCCGCGGCGTGGGGCTCCGTATCGTGGCGGGGACGGGGGGAACTAACGGATCGGTCGGCGAATAGGAGGGGCAGGGACGTTAGCAGAGCACGAAAATACCCCCGTCCTACTCGAGAGTGGCACGTTCCAAGCGCCTCCTGTCCTCCCTCCCCCACACTAGGAGCCAGCCGGGGGCTTCCCGCGCGCTTTCCCGCCAGCCTGCCGCGGCGCGCGCCTCCGATCGGGGGCGTGCACGTGGGCGGGAGAGGGCTTTGCGCTGACGCACGCGCACAAGCCGCCCCTACCTCCCGATGGCTTTTGCGACTGCAGTGCTCGTGCGGGGTGGGGGTTCGTGGACGTTCAGAATGAAGTTTTTACAATGAGAAGGGGGCAGTATGCCTGTGACAGTCGGAGAGTTCCTTTTCTTTTGCTTTATTTCGGCCCTCCAACACCCCTCTCTCCCGAGCGAATGGGCCCGGCAGATAGGCTCCAAGGGAGCGAGCATGAACAAGTCTTTTCGCAGCCGACCGCAGGTGCCTGACTGTTGTTGGGGGGCAGGGGGAGTGTCTAGTTTCCCTTTAAAGAAAAAAAAACAAAAACGGCTCTCTACTACAGGGCGTTGGAGTCAAAGAGCATGGACTCTGCAGGAAGGGAACAGTGAGGTCGTTAAAGGCAGGGCCCCCATTTTATAGATGGGGTGACTAGGGCCCATAGAGGACTGGAGACTTTCTGAAGGTCACACAGTAGGACTAGAATCTCTGGATCATGAAGGGTTCTTTGGGTTATAAAGAAACAGGTGCAGACGATCCATTAGGAAAAGTAGAGGAGGCAGCAGAGGCAAAGGAAGCCCTTGTCTAGGAATCAGGAGCTCTGGATGCCAGTCCACTCTGCCGGCCTCTAGTTGGCTAACTGAGCTGGGGCTGCCTCATCTGTCAATGAGGATGCTCATCCAGGCAGCCCCAACCCCACCCCTCACCCCAGTACCTTCCTGCTCTGTCCAGACCACCTGGGGGTAGGGGTATCAGCCTCCCTTGGAGTCCTTAGAAGAATAAAAATCTCTCCTCTGGAGCCACAGGGCTGTGTAGAGGGTGAACTAGAGTGTCCCATCGTTTTGTCAGAAGTTGGCATCTCAGACATCTGTTCTCAGAAGTGTAGTCAGGCAAAACAGGAAAGTGAGTGAGGTCTGTAGAGACCCAAGTAAATTGCTCAAGGCCACATGGCCAGAAATTGGGAAGATGGAACTTGAACCCAGGTTATTTACATTGAGTTAGCCTAGATTCGTGTACAGGAAAGTGATAGAATCAGAGACATGTTTGAATCAGATTTAATCTAGAGCTATGTGTGAACTAGGAGACCAAGCTTGCTATTTCTAGTTTCCTTGAGGCCATTCAAAAGTCAGTCCTTCAACATAGTCCTCAGTTACTATCAGAGAAGGCATGGGGCAAGAGAACAGGTGAATGGAGGCCCATCTTCCTGATAGTTGTGGGTCAATACCTATAGCCCAGGCCAGAGGTAGCCAGGCTGGGCTCCAGTCTCAGCCCCACAACCAATTCATTGTGAGGCCTTGAGTTAGTTCAACTCTTTCAGCCTTTATTTCCTCACTTGTAAAATGGGGATATAATACCAGCCTTGCGGGCTTGTATTAAGTAGATTTTCTCCTACCACAAGACCTGGTACATAGTGCTCAATAAATGCTCACTGACTCATCATTCGTTCAAAAATATTTGCTAAGGTCCTGCTTTGTGCCAAGACTTGTACCGAACACCAGGGATAGAGGAATGAGCAAAACAGTATCAGCCTACGCCTTCACCAAGGCTGAGTTCCAAATCAACCATTCCATGAATGACACTGGGCTAGTCGGGGAGGGGTAACAGTGCTTGCCCAGATGTAGTGTCCCACACATAGAAGGTACCTGAGAAAGATTTGCTGAATCCTAGTCCGGCGTGTATCTAGTCTGGCCCAGAGACTATCCTCCCTTCACCTTCCTCCTCTGGCAGTGAGCACTGGGGGTATAAATGGGCTGGGTGTTCGGAGGCTTGGATCCAGCCTCTACCACTGATATGCTGGGCCTTCTCTGGGCCTTGGTTCCAACCACAGAATAAGGTAAATGAATGAGCCTGGAACGTAGTAGACTCTTCACAGATTAAATCAAACCCTGGGGCTTCACTTATGAATTTAGGAGGGCATCCTCCTAAATAATTTGCCATTATTCTGAAACCAGCAATGGCATTGACTTTCTGGAATAATTTCCTTTGAAGGTGTTACAAAACTAAGGGGCAACACCAGATGGGCTTGCCTATTAACTGCTTTTTCAAAAATGATTTTTAAAAGTATACATTTAATATTTACCACAAGAACTTTCCAAACTCCAAATTTTCATGTTACTTTTCCAAGCTATTCTTAATTGTAATCCTATGGGATAGTATTTTCTTCATTTTACAAATGGGGAACTAGAGGCTCATTAAAAATAAGTGACTTGCCCTGAAGTAATGGATTTGGGACAAGAACCCAGTTCTCCCATTTGCCTCTATGAGGAATGTTCAAAGGAATTAGGAGAGTTCACCCAAGAAAAAAGCAGACCAGACGGATACAATCCATATGTTCCAAAGTCACAGGGATAGGGAGAGGGGTTTCTGTGATTTATGCAAACCTGAATTAAAATGCACATATACCCCTTTAAACCAAGCTGGGGACTTCCAGAGCTTTGCTCCTGCAATGTGGACAAGCACCATGTTACCAGTAAGATCTCTTAAGATTCTTTGGGGAAGATGCCACAGAGCTGTCCCAAGGCCACAGAACAGCATGCACTGTGGCTCCAGAGACAGAACTGGAACAGGTCTCAGCTGCAAGTAGGGAAGGAGGTTTTCCAGGCAGAGCCACCCCTAGAGGGGACAAACTCCCCCATCTCTGGGGCTGGGAAAGCAGGTATTAGTTCATTTCCTTCAAGGAGGCCAAGTATAGGATTCTCACCCTGGGAAGGACTAACAGCTACCATTTATGTTGCCTTTTCCATGTTTCAAGCATTGAACAAGACATGTCATTTACATTGTTTCTAATCCTGACAACAATCCCTTGTGATATATAAGACCTCATTTCACAGATTTCACAGCCTGAGATTCAGAGGTGAAATGACCTGCCCAAGGTCACACAGCTAGGATAGGAGAGCCAGGCCTGGCGCCTGGCTCCCTCTGGCTCTGAAGCTGTGCTCTCCCTCTAGTGTATGTACTGCTATGCAGTCTCCCAGAAGGAAAATGATTCTAAGTTTAAGAACCAGGATGGAAAGCTGGCCTGAAGCAGGTATATGAGTGGGCTTTGGAAGATGAGCTATTCCAATATTCCACAGGGCTCTCAGGAGAAACCCCATGGAGGCAAAGTGTACAGCAGCCCTTGAGCATGGCTAGAACATAAATAGCATCCCACCACAGTCTAGAGTGGGCACCCAGGAAAGGTTGGCACTCCACCCAAGGCTCTCTCCCAAAAAGGTGGCCACCAACTCATCTGCCCATACGGCACCAAGGCACCCTCTCAACCCATCCTGCAACTGGGGTTCACAGACCCTCTACTTCCTTTCCTGCTCTGTCATTATCCCCCATTTACAGATGCCAGTTATTTCCTGCCTGCACCCCACAGAGCCTAGCTGAGCAGGCTGCTGCAGACAATGCAGTCTGTAGACCCCACTTCCATTCACCTCCCTTCTACCCTAGTCACCTTTCCCCCTCCACCTCCATCCCACATACACACACATAGAGGCCTTTGCTCCTACCTGAACTAATCCCCTCAACAAGGTCAGCCTGGCGTGGGAGTATGCCTATCTCCTCCACTAGTCTGCTCTCAAGACAAGAGAATCACAGAGCACTGAAATGAGGCTTTGAGATCTGTGACCAACGGAAGAGGGCAGGGGCTCTCTCCCTAGGACACAAAGTGAGTTTGTGGCAGAACTAGACCTTGGACTCCATCCAGCGTCACTCAACAATCCCCTTATTCTGGGCTCAGTCATAGCAGGTCTCTGGGGTAAGCCCCAGCATGCACGCCAGGAGCTCCCAATCTCAACACATGGACGAAAGGTCACAGCAGTGAATCGAGGACATGCAGGGCCAGGAGAGTCATAGGGAGCCAGATTTTACCAAGTAGTAGCAGGGGTCTAAGGCCAGAGGTAAGTCCTTGAGAGGCAGGCACTGGGGCAGGGAATTATCTGGTCAGCTACTGCCTCTGCCAGGGAGTATTACAACTTGGGGTGGAGATGAAGGTACAGCCAGTTCCAGGGCTTTAATAGGAGCTGGCAGTCACATGGTTTTGACATCAGGAGGCAGACTAGATTCTGGTCCTATTTTTGCCTGGTACTTGCCGAGTGTGACTTTGGTACATTACAAATTCTGTCCTTCTGGGGGGTGGTGCAGGTTAAATGAAATAATGGGTACGTGATCTGTAAGAGGCTGAGGAGCTATGTGAGCAAGTGATTACCCATCCTTGGATAGATCAGGGAAGGCTGAGTGACCAACCGTCAGTGAGGACACTGACGAGGGGCTTCCCACTGGGAGCTGCAGTGTGATCACAACTCTGTGAAACTAGGACCAATGGGTAAAACTGGTTAGGGTTAAGGGGTGATATCACGGGGATTTGGGGTCAGACAAACCTAAGTTAGACGTCCGGTTCCTCCTCTACCTGGCTCTGGCTTCTTTGACAGGGACCTGAAAACTCTTGTCAACTGAGTTCCCTTGTCCATAAAAGGTGAATAATGATTTTTTGCAGGGTTGTGATGGAATTAAGTGGAAATGTTTATATACAATGCCTGCAACCACGCTGGCCCACACATGTAAGTTTCCTTTGTATGTGCATGTGTTTTCCTTCAGTTTCCATTCATTTTGTTCTAGTTTTGTTTGTAAATTTTAAAAAATAAAACAAAAAAGAGGAATTCCCATGGGAGGAGGTTGAGAGCCCAACAACAGTCCTGGGTTTAGCTCCTGACTCACCATGAAGCCCCAGGAAGTCCCTGCCCTCCCTCAGCCTTCATTTCCTCATCTGTAACACCAGGAAGTTTCTCCAAAACCCAGCCTGGAAAGAGAAGGAAGCTATCTATCTGTGAGCCCTTCCATGGAGAGGACCCTTCAGGCTGAGCTGAGGGATAGAGTAAAGCAGGGACCAGGGGAGGGAGATGGAGTTGTGGGAGAGGACCAGCAAAATGGGGAAGTGGCAGCTCTGTAACCCCTGTGCTTCAGCCCATGAAGGAAGCAGATCCACTCACCTGCTGCCTATCTTCCCACAGCCTGCCCGGTTAATGCCAAAACAAAACACACTTGCCTGCTCCCTGCCGTGGGAGGATGGAGGGCAAAAATGAGCATCCTGGAGGACTGGGAGATGCCCTGGCATTGTGCCTCTCCTTTCTGGGCATCTACTCTTCCCCTGTCTGTGGCACATCCAGACACCCCTGTCCTGTGGCCTGGGTGAGCTGAGCACCACCCTCAGCCAAAACTGGCCCAGTGTGTGGTACTCCCCCAGGATCTGCACTCCCCTCTCGCTTTTTGCCCTCCTAAATGGACACCTCCAACACCTAAACCTGCCTGCCTTCCCAGTACAGCCTCTGAGATGTGATCTAATTCTCCCCATGCAGAGAACGTGGCATCAGAATGCTGGGAGCTACTTTCAGTCACTGTGGGAGGGAATTCCCTGGCTCTGGGGAAGCTCTTTCTGCAGAAGCGAGCAGGTGGTGAACCTCCTTGAAGAGACAGACTCCGCCAACGCTGTAGACAGAGCCAATCCTGGGGTAAAAAGCATCAAATTCACCACCCCCAACTTCTCTCTGATGCTTGTCTACACTGGGCACGGGAATAATAATAGCTCATATTTTATAATAGTTACTATGCGTCAGCACTTCACACAAATATTAATTCTCACAACAACTTTGAAGTAGGTACTGTTAGCCTCATTTTACCCTGGGACAGCGGTTCTCAACCTTCCTAATGCCGCGACCCCTTAATACAGTTCCTCATGTTGTGGTGACCCCCAACCATAAAATTATTTTCGTTGCTACTCTATAACTGTAATTTTGCTACTGTTATGAATCGTAATGTAAATATCTTTTTGTTTTCCGATGGTCTTAGGGGACCCCTGTGAAAGAGTCGTTCGACCCCCCCAAAGGGGTCACGACCCACAGGTTGAGAACCGCTGCCCTAGGGTTACACAGCCAATAAGTGGCAAACTGAGATTTGTACCAAATTAATCAGGCTCCAGGGTCTGTGCTGCCACACTGCTACACAAATATGCTGCCAGAAGATGGTATCCCCCATAAAACCCAGGTCCCAATTTGGAATATGGCAAGATGCTTGCCCTAGCATCTTAGAATACAAGCATTTCCCCAAACTTGCCTGAGCTGAGAATCACCTAGGGGCGCTTGTTTAAAGCACAGGGCCCTCAGCCCCTCCCCTGAGGATTCAGCAAGTTTGGTGTAGGAAGAGAGGAAATAACTGACACCTGGAAATTGTCCCCAAAAATATTTGTTGAGTGAACGAATGCCCCTGCCTCCTCTAAGCCTCTATACTCATCTCTAAAATGGGGTTACACCCAGCCCCTTCTCCAAGTATGGCTGTATGTTGAGCCAGTGTGTGTCTGCACCAGCTTTGCTTGGGTGTGGGGAGTTGTTTACCAGCAGACCTGGCTGGCTCCTAATAATAGCTATAATAATAATAGCTAACATTTCTTGCATGCATGTGGAGTACTAGATACAGCTCCAAGGGCTTTAATTGTGTTAACCGGTTGATTCCCACAATACCTAATTATCCTGACTTTAAGGATGTGGAAACTGAGGCTCAGGGAGGTTAAGTAACTTGCCCATGATCACACAGTAAGAAGCAGAACGTGAACACAGATGGTCCTACTCCAGTATCCAGAGGTTAACCACTCTGTCATAGTTTCTGGACTCACCCAGCCCCTCCTCCTGGGAACTGGGCTGCAACAGTTTAATTGAACAAATGGTTAGTGCAGCAGTGAAAGTGGGCCTTGATGTATGGGAGGTGGACAGTACCAGCAAAACCCGCAGGCAAGACGGGTGTGAGCCATGTTTAGGAACAATCCTGGGAAATGAGCCTATGAAGGTGGGCTGTACCTTGGATGTCCCGCTTAAGATGTTTGCTCTAAAATTTAAAAGCGTTCCTCCTTTATGATGTTCGTCATGCTCTGTAATAGGCATGTGTATTGCCAGTCTCACCCACCCTATCTGCGTCCCCTTTCCCATAGGTGTCTGGGAGGAGATTTTGTTTATCACGTAGTATCCCAAACACCTAGAATTGAGGCACCCTGGATTTGAAAACCTAAAGACCCAGGGTTTTACCAGCTGTGGAACATCAAGTGTGGGAAGCCAGGTCACAGAATAGAAGGCCCGTACATCACCTTAAGGAAGGGTGTGCCTGAGGGCCTGCACAGGCTTGTCATCTGTTCATATTCAGCCCTCTGTCCTCACACCCTCTGCTGGGCCTGTGACCTCACTGCTGCTCCTCCCAGGGGGTGGCTTTTGAGTGCATGGACCATAAAGGGGAGGATGGACAGGTCTGAAGGACAAGGCACCTTGAACTGGATCACACTAACTCAAGTGCCTTTTCTCCCTGGACATTGGGCACTCGGCTTGGGGGCTTGGTTAAGAGCTTGAGTCAAATTCTAAGTCAGACTGACCAGTTTGAATTTTGATTCTGCTGCTTTCTAGTTATGTGGCTTTAACTGCATAATCTAATAGATACTGCATGCCTCTCCAATGTCATCTCACATTGGCTCTGTGGCCCTGGGTCCAGCTCTCGCTTTCTGGGCCTCAGTTGCTGTGAATAATGGGATGGTTACCCTTGAAGCACACGTGGCTCTGTCATTCTCTAGTTCTGTACTTATCAAGACTAGACAGTGCTTTCTAGATGGTAGCAAAATGAATGTAAAGGTGAAGCTTGGTCTTTTCTCTCTGAGGCAGGCAGAAAAATCTTCCCCAACCCAGCACTGATCACAGAGAAATGACTGGCTCAAGGCCTTAGGCATCCTCCAGATATTCTATCTGGGTGACAATTTTTCAGGCATATCTGGAGATGCATAGCCTCTCCACTAGCACCTCACCCAGACCCTTGGTCCTGCACTCTGCCCCAGGAGGCTGGCCCCGGTGGGCTGCATCACCAAGGCCTCCTTGTCAACTGGCTTCCACTTGGGTTTGGACAATGAGAAACAACAGGAGACTGGAGGCTGAGAGAAGAGTTTGGGCTATTTGTCCTTCTCCTCCCTCTCTGCTTTGGTGCCTTTCCCACTCTCGCCTTGATCCCATTCCTGCCAGGCAGCCCTACCTCTCACTGGGCTCCAGTAACGTGATTCCTTCAGCCCTAGTCTCTGGGTGGGTGCCTCACCATCCTTTTGTTTGTCCCCTTAAACCTCCCACACCTCAGCACAGCAGTCCTGTCATTAAGTCTCTTCATTTGAACTGTTAGAGGTGAATTGCTTCCTTTGGGCCTCCTGACTAATATAAGACCCTCCACCTGGATTTTGCCTATTTGGCTCAGTCGGGTCAAGACTTCCTCCAGAACAAAGAACCAACCAGCCTCATCTTTGAACAGCTCTCCCATGCACCTGCTCTAGGGTAGCCATGCACAGCCATGCAGCCGTGGTTCATTTGGGGGCCCCAAGGTCTGATACTGACTTGCTGTCACTGCTAAAGAATCCTCGTGGGCAGAGTCAGATGAGAGAAGGGCACCTAGAGCAACGTAATAGTCACTAGTTTGGTAAACCAAGACCACAGAACAAGACATAATTGAAGGAAGAACATGGTGACGTCCCTGCTTGGGCAGAGTGGGTGGCAGGGTTCTAGAAGGCCTGGTCAGGAACCATGGGGTGCTGAAGAGGCAGGGACAAGAGGGAGGACAAGCTCACCTCAGGAACAAGTTGAGCAGAGGCTTGGCAGAAGGATCCTTGAGGGTAGGAGCCAGGGGCAGGGACATGGCAGGGCACACTGTGGGCAGTAGTAGCTGGCTGCCACTTGGCCTCCCTCAGGACACAGCACCTCACCCTTTCCTAGCCTGTAATAGGGCTCCTGCCTGAGAACAGGCCTCCCACATTCCCTTAAGCCATCTCACCTCCCTCGAGGTTGTGTTGCCTGTCACCCAAACTTTCACTTCCCTTGCTAGCCACACCTGCCCAGACCACAGCCAGAGCAGGGCCCACGTTTCAATTCTCATTTCCTTCACACTTCTGTAGGCTCCTAAAAAGTTTCTATTTCTTTAAAAACGTGTTAATTTCTTGACAGGGGTTGGGCCTGACACTGACCTAGGTATCCTCAAGCCTCTGTCACTGCCTCCTTTGCCATCATTCCTGCCTCTTCCCCCGACCTGGCTCTCTCCTAGCCTCTGCCCTCCTGGCAGCTAGAGCAAGCCTTCTACCACGCTATTCAGACCATGCACTCCTCTGCTCAAGACCCTTCCATAGGTCCCCCTGCCCTACAAATTAAGCCTAAGCTTTTTAAAGTGACATTCTAGGCCCTTCACTGCATGACTCCTGCTGGTCTACCCAACCTCACCTCTCAGTCTCATCATTTTAGGGTCCCTTTGTGCCAAACACAACATATTTATATGCACTTTTCAAGAACTCATCAGGTTCTTTCAGCAACCTCACACTTCTGAATATTCTGCTTCCTCTGCCTTTGGCCTTTTCTCCAATTTTCTGCCTAATAAACTCATATTCACCCTTCAAATCCCAGCTCAGAACCCCTGCTTCTGTAAAGCCTTTCTCCTTCCCCCCAGGTCAGAATTAGTGCTTCTGCCTCTGGGTCTTTACAGCTTTATTCATGTCTTGATGACAGCACTAAGAACAAGTTATTTAGTTATATCTTTTTCTGAACTCCCCTTCCTTTCAAGTCTCTGGCCCAGCTGGACTGCTTTTTAGCAATGCAACCTTGGGCAAGCCACTTAACCTTTTCAGGTGCTCTCCCTGAGCCCCCAGACTGGACTAGGTGCCCTCTGTAGAGAGTTTTCAGCACCTATACATACACTGATAATCATGATTATCCCATGATTCTATACCTCCCACCAGGCTGTGAGTCCCTTACCAGCAAGGTAACAGGCCAGGTTTCTTGTAACCAAATTGTCTCTATATCCCCAGGGCCCACCATTCCAGAAATTCTTATGACACAAATTTAACCCAAACTCCATTTTTGCAAATGGGGAAACTGGGCCCCAAGAGGCACAGAGATTTGCCCAAGGTCATGAACCAGCTTCAGAGTTTTTTCCTTGTCCCTCCCCAAGTCCTTGTGCCTGCCTACTCTCCAGGGACCTCCCCCAGCCTGGGCCAAGGCTCTGGACCAGAGAACAGGCCTGTACCAGGCCTCACCTGTTGCTGTCCCATGGGTTTTCAGGGTGGAAGCTGCCAGACGCCTAGACAGTTTTACTTCCCTCTTGGCTGCAGAGCACTGAGAACAACTGTCAGATCTCAGGCACTTCCGTTTCACTCAGAGCCAGGCTTCCTTTTCACCCCCTCTATAAGCAGCAAGCAGACCAAGGGCCACAGTTTCTGTGCCAGCTCTTGGGGAGGTTTTTTTTTCTGCTTGGGGGCCCAGCCCAGACAGCTTGGGTAATGGACTCCCCCTAAGGAAGTCTCCACCCTTGGGGGTTTGTGGCAGAAAAGCCTGATTAACCAAAACCTCAGGAGATAGAAGTCTTGACTTTGATGAAATCTCATTTGACCTGTATAGTTGGGGAGTGAAAGACTTCACATGAGCAAACTCCTGCAGAATCATAAACCCTCAGAGCCCTTGATGGAACCTGTTCATATTACAGATGGAGAGACTGAGGCCAAAAAAGGGAATTTCCCAGAGCAGAAATGCAGTGATGTACCCAGAGGCGTTTATTTGTAGGGAGGCCTGACCCTGAACTAAATGGTCCCAATTTGTGTTGTTCTGAAGTGCTTTTGCCTGTGTAATATTGTTTTGTTTTTCTGTCTCCCTTCCACCAGCCCATCAGGTACTTCTCTCTGCTGCCTCCTGAGCGCCTGCCTGCAACAGCAACTCTTACCCCGAAGCTGGCTGCCAATTAACCTTTAAACTGTTTACAAGTATAGATCACCAAGGGTGTAAAACTAACCTGTAAAATATGAATACCTTTGGGATATCCCGAGACCTTTCATGCCTAACGTCTGGTTTCTGTGGCCCTCCCTCCGCAGAGAGAAAAGCCCAGGCACTCTCATCAATCCTCTGGCCAGCTCACACTTAACTCATACGGGCTTGGGGGGTCCTCTGGAAGGAAGACAACAGCTTGCCCCTCCGCTTCTCTCACTTTGGTAAATTAATATCCCCAAGGCTGGAAGGAGCGTTAAAGATCAGGCAGTTCAACCCCAAGTTAGATTCAGAAAGCATTTCCTCCACAACTGTTATTGGATTCATGCCAGATCCAGAGCTTGGTGTATAAGATCCAAGGGGGTCTTGTATTCAGGGAACTCACCACTGGAGCAGGGAGACAGACACGTAAAAAATCCCACAGTAGAGTACATTGTGGGCCCAGGGGAGATAGTGACCAGGATTCTCAGGAAAGAAGGTGCTTCCCAAGATCTTGAAGGATGAATTCACCAAAAACAGAAGTGAGGGAAGGGGTCCAAGGAGCTCTCAGTATTCCTACCATCAGTGCCCACTGTCAAGCAAGCCACTTTTAGGTCAGACTCCCTGACTTCTGCACAACTATTATCTTTTCCCCAGGCTTTATTCACTCACTTTGTTGGTCAACAAACTTCCCATGCATTTCACCTGTGAAGACTACACTGGACCCTGGAGATTCCTGGCCTTGAAGAATCCCTACTTGGGTGCATAGATGCATATGGATGCATAGAGAGACAATGACCACTCAGTGTAGACAGGGTGTGAGGGAGGGAAAGACAGAACTGGAGAGCCGGCAGAGGTGCCTGAGCCATTCTGGGAGGTCAGGGAAGACTCTGCAGAAGGAGATTTGTGACCTGAAACCTGAGATGTGGAATCTCCTTTGCTCCTCCTAACATTCCTCTAAGGTGGTCTTATTATCTCTGTTGAAGAGAGATAAAACAGACCCAGAGAAGGTCAATGCCTTACCCAAGATCACATAGTTAGTAAGGGAGGGTTGGGATAGGGGGGGTTCACCCCTGGGCACCCAGTAGCAGAGCCAGAGGGTAGTACCACTGGAAGAGCTGGGCCTAAGAGCCTGGGACTAGAAGTGGGATGTCCAGAGATACTAAGGAGGAGCAGAAGCTGAGGGCCTGGAGCTGGCTAGAACCAGCAGTACATGCCATCTCCCACACGGACAGTGGAGCAGAGGAAGGGACAGGAACACCCATCAGTTCATGGCTTCAAGATAGCAGAGCTGGCTCAGTCCTTGAACACCATCTCATCCAAGCCCTCATTAAACTGAGGCTCATCCAGAACAATTGAAGACATACAATATCACAGTGGCTGGCCCTAGATTAGATCCCAGAGGCTCTGTCCTCCAGCCCAGAATTCCATGCACAGCCCTGCCTGCCACTACATTATTTAATCCAATCTACATTTATGATGCAAGCTCTAGATTGGACACTCTTTCAAACACCATGGGGACCACCGGGATCCTCTCCATCACTGTTCTCAGGAGCTTACATCTGGAGTAGGGCAGTCAGATCTGGCTCACAGACATGGGCTCCAGGCAGCATGTGGAAAGTGAGGCAGCAGCAGGCGTGAGCTGGGGAATGGTGTGAGGGAGGATCTTAGTGTGCCCTGGGCAAGTCCTTGGACCTCAGTTCCCCCATCTGTTCCAAGAAGGGACTGGAATCAACAATCTGTGTCATCTCTAAGTTCAGGCAGTCTGGCCTCTACCCCCACTTGCTTTGCAGGGGTTGGGAGTGGGGCTGGGCCAAGCTTCTGGGAGTCTGGGTGATGGGAGGCAGAGGAAGTGGCTTGAGCTGCTTGAGCCACCCCCGGTTGCCCATGTCAGGGCTGACCCATTACCAGCAGGAAAATCACAGACTCAGCGCTCAGACATCTGGGAGGTGTTGGGCAGCCAGGGTATTTTTAGAAGGCCAGAGGCAGACATGCCAGGAATCCTGGGCGTTGCTGAGCCAAAGAAGCTGGGAGGCCAGTGGAGGGTAAACCAAAAGAGGTGGCCCCAGTCCTGATTCTTACTTCACCAAGGTCAGCTGGCCTTCCTTTTCCCCAGAGGCCAGTGTTCAGGACTATTGTATTCAATCTCTGGTTTCCCTGACTTGCCACTGATCAGCTTTCTTCTGGGTTGTCAGGTGCAGAGCTATTACAGAGCCTCAGGGGGAGGATGTACACTTGTCACCATTGATCTCCTCAGCTAGTTCTTTGGGTGCTTTCTGTGGTCCAGGTGAGCTGCTGGGCCTAAGGATATAGAATAGAAAGGAGGAAACCCTAGGGGTGCGTGTGGGGGGGAGGGGAGGGAGAATACGGGAACACAGACAGTGATAACACCCTGAGATCTCTTTGGCAGAGGAGAACTTGTGGACCTGGGGGAGCTTGGGTCGAGGGCTGTTGATTTCTCAGGTACCAGATGATTATCTATGGATGAAAATGTAAGCTGCCAGCTGGGGGGCAAACTCTCAGTTATAAGTAAAGGGTGATTATCAGTCTTTTCTAGAGCCTTGCCTTTTCTTCTTGCATTATTTCTGAAAGGTGATATCTCAGAATTGGAGCAAAGGGTATGATTATCTTTTCAGCTCTGGACTTATCAACTGCCAGAAAAACTGCCCCAGTTTGCAGGGGCAGCTTTAACAAATGGATGCTCCTATGCCCTTTCCCCACCCCATCCCCACCAATCCTTCCAGGCTAGTCCACTCCATCTTGTTATGAATGAAGACCCAGGCTCAGAAAGGGGTATGTCCAGCCCAAGATCCCTCAGTAAGGCCTAAGGAAGGACTCTGACCACTGTCTGAAACCTGCAGGTTCCCACATGGTTAAAACCATAGAAAGGACACTCCCAGCCCTGACTGTTACAGGGAAAGGGCTGGGATGTAGGATGGGCAGAGGGCAGGAGTCCAGCCCTATGCTGTGCCCCATTACCACTGACTCTGCAGATTAGACCTGGCCTGTCCCCACCCTCTGCCTAGGACTGTCTGTCCTTCCAGCCCCGTGTTCCTCAGACCAGGCTTCTCAGATTCCCGAGAGTTTCTAGCCTTGGTCATGAGTGTCTTCAAATTCTCTACCTGAATTTTTAAATGATGTACCTTCATTTTAATAACAATCTATTAATATGAGAATATTCTGGCTTGGCTGGAATGCAGAGCATCTTATAAAAGAGGTGGCTTTAAGTGTCAGAGTCCATGTCTGGCTTTATCAGCACACTGGTTCCAAAGAGTCTGCTAAAGTGACCACATTTAACTTCAGTGCAGCGTCTCAAGCTGACTTATCAATTTTGAAACTCACAGTTCTAGCTAAAATGCTTATTTCCTTCCTGCAATATCCTGAGCAGAGAAATAAGGCTCCCAGTTGGGGTCAGAAGGCCTGGGTTCTAATTTTGTCTTTCCCCCCAACTCACTGAATAGCCTCAGACAGCTCCCTTCCTGAGTCCAGATCGGGGTCTAGGTTTCTTCATTTGTAAGATGGTTAGTTTATGTTGGACAATCTCCATGACCCTTCTCACTCTCACAAGACAGTATTCCAAACCATAATGAGCTACTCTCTCACCACCCCCACCTCTGAACCCCCAAACTCCCCATGCCATCTCAACGCCATCTCTGAGGCCAGTACTGCACTGGACTGGTAGGTGGAGACACAGGCAGAAAAGTAGACCATCCAGGAGAGTAGGTGTCGGACAGAGATAAAGAAGGCAGCCTAAGAGGGGTCGGAGGTCATCAGGAAGCTACCAGGCTAACGTGAGCTTTTACAACCAGCCAGGCTGTCAGCTGAGACTCAACCTGGGAGGCCTGGGGCTTCCTTCCAGGGTCTACATCCTGGGCTCCTGTGAGGTCAGGAAGCCTAGACCTCACTTGTGTGGGATTCCCCTCTGAGGCTCACCCATCCCACCCTGCCCATCCCTCCCTCCAGGGACCTAGAGCCACCATCTCCTATACCCTCCCCATCCCAGCTCACACTGGGGCCTTAGGGCACAGGGACCCCAGGCAGTGCCAGAGCTACTCCCATTTGACTGGACCACTTTTCTCCAGCTCCTACCCCTTGGGCCTGCTCAACTTCCATAGATTGCCCACATTTCAAATTAGGAGTCCCATCTGTCAGGAAGGCCTCCTCGATTTCCCACCCCAGGCAGTGTCAGGGCCTCATCCCACCCCATGGTCTGTATTAACCTCTGTTTCTGCACTGATCCTCTATAAGTGTTTTCTGTCCCTCCCTCCCTCTAGACCCTGCTGCCTATATGTGAATTCAGACACTATGGAGATGACAGTCTAAGAGCTTTGTAATTTAACAAAATTTTTCAGAAATCAGCTCTGTGCTGGGCACTGCTTTTCATCAGAACTGTTCTAATGTAAAATTGCTTTCGTCCTCTGGAGCTGGGAGTGGGGTTCTATTAGACCTCTTTCAATTTGCTGGGGGAAAGTTTGATGCCCTGACCCTTGGTCAGGGAATTTTAGGCCTAGAAGAGCAACTTGAGTAGGAGGAAGTGTCTGTCCTGTAGGACACCCCTGACATTAGGCCCCAGGCATGCCTGTCCTCCAAGTCACTGTTCACCAGCACCTCGGGAAGGCTTTGCCAGTGCTTGCAATCTGTGGGCTGGATATACTAAACTGGGCTCCCTACTGTCCTGACCCATCAATTTATCCTGTCTTGTCATCCTATACCTGAAGGGGTCTCCTGGGTACACCGGGACACCAGCTAGAGCAGTGAGTGGGTACTCTGTCAGATGGGAGGAGAGGACAGAAGGGAGGACAGGGATGCCAAGCGAAGGAGTATGGGTAAGGAAATGCTTGGGGGTAGGTGTGGTGTCCCCACCACACCTAGGTGGAGGTGGCCGCCTCTTCTCCTGGGTGTGGGACCATCTGAGTTTTCAGTGACTTGATCCCCACCCTGGCCCAGCTGAGGAGTGTTCAGAGCCCAGAGGAAATAAGTCATCACCTCCCAGAGAAACACTGCCCATCCCCAAGAAGTTCTGTTCTTAGCACCCCAGCCCAGGGAGAGAGCACTGGGCTGTGCGTTAGGAAAGTGTGTAACTTTGGGCAGGTCTAGCCTCATCTCTGGGCCTCAATTTCCCCATCTGTACAATGAAGAAGTGGGCTCTATAAACCCTAAGGGCCCTGCCAGTCGGGACAGTGTGTAGGCAGGATAAAGTAGAAGAAATCGCTCCTGTGTGCGGGGCTCTGACTGGGTGCTCCCATATCTCTCATTCCATCTAATCTCATAGCCATGGAATAAGAAAAAAAATCTCTCTTCCCAAGTAAAGGGTGGAGGAACTAAGGGCATAGGCTACTTGAGTGCCTTCAAATATCACACTGTTAGACAGGGAGGGTTCTTTGAGCTGAGGTAGAGTTACCAAATTTTTGTTCTAAGCAAAGAAGGGTAGATTTGTTTTGTTCTGTAGTAAAAAAATATATATCTAACATAAAATTTCCCATTTTAACCATCTTCAGTATATAATTCAGTGAGTGATATTAAGTACATTTACAATGTTGTGCAACCACCACCATTTTCTATTTCCAGAATTTTTCCATCATCCCAAATAGAAACTCTGTACCCATCAAACAATCACTCCCCATTCCCTCTCCCCCTAGTCCCTGGTACCCTCTTATTCTACTTTCTGTCTCTATGATTTGCCTTCTCCAGGTACCTCCCGTAAGTGGAATCATCCAATATGTGCCTTTTTTTTGTCTGGCTTATTTCACTTAGCATATTGTTTGCAAGGCTCATCCATGCTGTAGCATGCGTCAGAATTTCATTGCTTTTTAAGGCTGAACAATATTCTATTGTGTGGATAGACCACATTTTGTTTATCAATTCATCTGTTTATGGACATTTGGGTGTCCACCTTTTGGCTATTGTGCATAATGCTGATATAAATATGAGTGTACAAGTATCTATTTGAATCTCTGCTTTCAATTCTTCTGGGTATAAACCTTGAAGTGAAATTGCTGGATCATATGGTAATTCTATGTTTGCTATTTTGAGGAACCACCAAATTGTTTTCATAGTGGCTACACCATTTTACATTCTTACCAGCAATGCACAAGGATTCCAATTTCTCCTGGGGACACAGGCTAGAGACACTTGTTATTTCCTTTTTATTACATTATAATAATAGCCACCCTAATGAGTATGAAGTAGTGTCTCACTGTGGTTGGCCTGGATTTTTTTTTTTTACATATTTTAGCTGCAGGGTCCTTTTATCAGAGGAAAAGTGAAGACCACCTGAAGTCTAGGTGAGAAGCTGGCAGTGGGTAACTAGAGGTGAGAGGGGCTGGTGAGGTGTGTGTGTGTATGGGGGTACTCATGTGTGAAGGCACTTTCTCTTGTCTCTCTTTCCCTGTCTTGCCCCACCCAGAGGTCCCTGAGGTCTTTCCGTGGAACCTAGTGGCACAGTGTAAAATGTCCCTGACTCATGGTCACTGAAGTCACTTCCCTTCTGGGATACTAACTGGAGGAGGCCAAGTGTAACAGTGGCAGGAAGCTTCCCATTCTTTGTTCTTGGAAAAGGACTTTGCTGGCCGCCTTGGAGGAGACCCTCTCCATTTGGCGGCCACTTGAGATTGTTAGATGTAAATAGGCTCTGGCAGAACAAAACAGGACCCTCTATGGCCTGACAAAGGCTGTATTTCCCAAGATCAATGGGATGCAGAGCTGGGAAGGAAAACAGCACATTTGCAGGAGACAAAGGAGCTTCTAGGGTACAAATGGAAGAAGGCCCAGACCCTTCCCTTGTAAGGTTCAATATTATTTGATTCTCTCCTAAGATAATGATCTACTGGTCAGTGGGAAAGGACCCCTGGGTCTCTAAGGGGAACTCAGTGGTATGGGAAAAGGGCCTTGTACTGGTGACCAGGCTCAACTCTGCTGCTGATGACCCAGAAGCCCCTTTGGGCTCTCCTGGACAAAATTGCCTGAGCTCAGGAGTGTGGATGAGAGCTGGGACTTAGGAGTCATGTGTTCATCATGGCTGCTGGGGCTCTGAGCAGCAAGGTGGAGCAAAGCTGATGCTCAGCAATGACCTCGGTTGAAATAAGCTAGTCCCTGAGGATTTTGAGCAGTCATATGAGGTGGGAGAAAAGGCCTCCAAAAGGGCAGATTGGACTTCCTATTGATAAGGTCTTGTGGGAGCTCAAGCAATTAATGTGGAGAAAATGTGACTATAATTTGTACCCTAAGCTGGTGGAGTAACCATACTGGTTACATGTAGTTCTCAAGTTCTTGGCTTTTCTAGCTTCTAGAAGTGGGGCAGGGTGAGGGGGACCAGAAAAGTGTATTATCCCTTTCTGCACGCAGACCAAGACAATCCTGGGAATAGGTGGGAAAAGTCTCTGGGACTCTTTCCGCACTTCGGTTCTCTGCTAATCCTTCTCAGATACACTTCAAGAGTTCCCCAGCCTCTCCTCATCCTCAGGATTCCACCATGACCCCTGGCCTAGGTCTACAACCCAGGATAGCATTCAAGTGCTCAGGTTATTTCCTGTTCACTCCAACAAAACTTATCTAGCCTGTGTCCAGATCCCTCTGAACTGCATTAGGGTCACTGAGCTCAGCTAACAGACCTAAGAAGTTGATGGCAATGGTTGGTTAATCTAGCCAATAGAGCTTCTCATACATTCCATCCCTGTTTTCACTCACATTTTACCAGGGATCTTATTTACTCTAAAACACAACAATCTGAACAATAGGTTTGTGGCACATAATCCCTCAACAGTCTTTTCAGTTTTGTTGTGCAAAGAAGGTGTGATTCTATTGGTGGAATTTTAGGCACTTTGAAAGGAACTTGGGAGGATATTTTCTTGCCAAATAGGCACCCTCTGCTAACCCACAGAGAAGGCAGAATTTTCCATCTACCCGTGAGGGGGCCCAGATGAGGCCAAGGGCTCAGAGTGTGACCTTCAAACAAGCGTAGCCCTAGCTGTGACCTTCAGTTCCACTCCCCTGGCCAAGATGCCAAATTCAGTTCTCCCATCAGTCCTGAAGCAGGTTAGACCAGTTACCATGGGCACGTGCCTGGGCAACCAAATTTGCCTAAGATGAAATCCTGATTATGCAAAAGGAATCTTTAGCCTGCAATGTTTTCCACACCCAGCACACAAATGAAGACATTTCTTTTCGACTATACTTGGAAAGAATAGAAAGACAAGCAGGATAAAGGGCAAAATAAGAGAACAAAGTAGAAACCAAGGAACTGAATCCTATAAGCTTCAAACCTTCATTCAACCTACCTGCTCATCTATGCCTTGTATTTGCTAATTCATTCTTGCAACCAATCAACCAATCTTCATTCAACTAATCAATAAATAAACCAATCTTCATTTAATCAAACATCCTGTATTTATTGGAACAACCACTTAATTGCATTAGTCCATTCACTTTCTTTAACAAATCAACCTTTGGGGGCTGGCCAAGTGGCTCAATTGGTTAAGAGCTCGCTCAAGAGTGCGAGCTCTGAACAACAGGGTCACCGGTTTGATTCACGGCCCGAGCTGAGTTGCTGACAGGTGGCAGGATGGCTCAGCAAAACAAAAAACAAATCAACCTCATTTAACCAAAAAAAGCACTAAGTAGTCATTCAGTTTTCATTCATTGAACTAAGTATTTCAAACAACTGAGGGCTAGAAGAGACCTCAAAGTCCATCTGGTTCAGCCAATTCAACCTTGTAGGAATCCTCACCATTGCAACCTTGCCATATAGCTACCCAGGCTTTTCTGAGCACACTGTCTTAAAAGGCTGCCTGGACTGTTGTGGAATAGCTCTGGCTGTGAGAAAATATTTCTCAGTTCCCTTGTAATGTTAATATCTGTTTCTGGTGCTGCCTTCCAAGTCACACAGAACAAGTCAGCTCCCATACTAGGAGAGCCTGTCAGCAGGTAAAGGTAGAGATTATGTCCTCTGGCCTCCCTCCTTCACTCACCTGACCCTGTGGGTAATGTTCCCAGTTCCAGTCTCTCTCCTCTGGTCAGGCAGGCCTCATTCAGTCCAGGGCTATCTCCTGGATTGGGGATTGGAATGGGCGGCCACATTCCTAGTGTAATGTGACCAGCTCTGAGGTAAGGGAACAGTCGCCTCCAGTTCTGAACACACCAAGCCCCAGAGTATTTGTGATGCCTGCCATTTTGCTGAAGGTGTCTCCTTTCACCCTGTTCCACATACCCCTACCTCCCTTAGCTACAGCTGAGTGCCTCAAAGGCAGCTGGTCCATGGACTTGCTGGAGATGTCAGAGATGGGCTGACCCAAAGTTCTGCCTAACTGGAGACAATAGGGATTAGGTGGGCCAGCCATTTCTCCTCTGAGATGTGAGGAGGGAGCTAAGCCAGTGGAGGAGATGAGACAGGAAGACAGAAAGAAGGGAGTGGGTAGGTGCTGGAGTCAGTACAGGCCATGAGAAAGTGGAGGCTGAGGGAAGGAAGAGATCCACTCCATCAGTCAGTTTATAGGAGCTAGTGACAGAAACACACTGACCGATTTAATAAAAAAAATAATTTCTTAAAAGGACTCGAGCTAGGTAGCTTGCAGAAGCTGAGCTCTTGTTAAAGGGTGATTTAGTAGTGGGGTCTATATTCTGAAAAATTACAGAACGTGACAGGAAAAAAAATTTGTTTGAGAAAATTTATAACTTCCCTTCCAACTGTATCTAGGTAGCTTGTGGATGTTTGGTTTGCTGAGAACAAAGTCTTATTCAGGTGATGGCCCCGACCACACCAGATCACAGCCTTATATCATGGATAAAGAAGAGAAGCCTAGAGCCACTTGTGCTGCAAAAAAGAGTGAGGGGTGGGGTGAGGAGTGGGGGGTGGCAAGAAAGGTGGGGATAGCGGAGACCCTGGAGGGGAGAGGGGCCTGGGGTCACTTGAAGGGAGAGAGAACTGCTGTGGGTTATTTGTTGTAACCCTATTCCATTTCTAGATAGAAATCTGCAATACTGTGTCCATTCCTCACCAAGGCCTTGTGGTCAAAGTTGACTTTGGGGTAATTAAGAGAGGTGCCAGCTTGGTGAAGGGCGTGAATGGAGGCTGTGTGGGAGGGCAGACACACCTGGATTGCATTTTGCACCTGTGCCCAGGGTTTTTGATGGGAAGTTCAATTCTCAGCTGAATCTGTGTTTTAATCATTACGCTAAAAAAATAGCCAAATGCACAACATTGTACCTATAGTTAACAATACTGTGTTGTGCACTTGAAATTTTAAGAAGGTAAATCTCATGTTAAATGTTCTTACCACAAGTTTAAAAAAAAAATAACAAAACAAAACAAAAAATGCCCCTCCAGCTCCATCACTGACAAAGTGCCAGTGTAGGCTGATCTAGCATGAGCAGAGATGGCCTTGGGATATTGTCTCAACGCCAGACAGAAGTTGTGGCTGTGAGTTCAGCATTCTGGCCTGACCATGAATGGATTTTTTAGTAGGTATATTAATCAGGATCCTTTTGGCTGCAAGTCATGGAAATTCATCTCTAATATGTTAAGCAAAGCAAACAAAATCCAAAAACATGAAAGGGGAAGGTGGAATAATTGGCTACATAAATGTGAAACCCAGGAGTAAATCTCGCTAGCTTCAGGAATGGCTAGATCCAGGCACATAAGCCAAGTCACCAGGAATTTGTCTCCATTTCACCACTCTACCTCCCTCTGTGTTGGCTTCCCTTTCAGCTTATTCTCCACATGTGGTGACAAGATGGCCTCCAATAGCTCTGTCCTGACATCATCAACCCTACTGGAAAGAGATTACCTTCCCAGTAGTTTTGAGGAAAGTTCCAGGACTAAGTCTCATGGGACTAACTGGTTACTTCCCCAACGGTGGAGTTGGGGGATGGGTCAGCCACACGGGAACTCCTTAAACTGAAAGCACAGGCAGGAAACTCTCCCAAAGGAAATCAATTTGCTGATACCAGAAATGGGAATGGCAAAACAACAGTCAGTGAAAAATGGAGACATGGCACCCTGTGAAGTGAACTCAGGGGACCAATGTCAAAACAAACAAACAAACAAACAAAACCCAAATTTCCTTGTGTGATGTCAGACCGAGAATTGATGTTTAATCCAGCCTTGAAGGATACATGATTTATTAAGAAACTAGAGTGTCTCCAGGAAGGGGTGAAGTGGACTGGGGCAGATACCCTAAGCTGATTTGGGCCCCCACTCCTTCTCCTTTTAGCCTTAGCTTCAGTGACAGGATTTCCTGAAGCTGGCTACCAGACAAGCGCTGAAACCTCTGGTCAAGGCCACATGCTACCAGAAAGGAGAAACGGTTGCACGTAGTTGCACGTACTGCAGCCTCAGGAACAAGAGAAGAGGTTGCTGAATTTTTGTTAGAGCTTCCCACTGAAATGTTACATGATGGTGGTGGGAGAGAGGACAAGAAGTAGCAAAAATTAAGCAGTTTTAGGTGCTGACAGTAGGAGTCAAACATGAATTCAAAGCTGCAAATCAATGCCTCTTAAAGGGATATGCAGTGATGAGAGGAGGTGCCAGGATTCAGATGACTTAGAGAAAACAGGAAGGAGACAGGTGCTCCCCAGGTGCATTAAGACTGAAGAGAGCTGCTAGAACACATAACCATGGGTGCAGCTAATAGGGAAACCTTACTGTGAAAAAGCACAATTCCCAGGAGACTGGATTCCAAATGCTGGGTATCTTCCATTCTCTATCCTTTCCCACCCTGCTCCCTGCCCCAGGAAGCTGATCATTATAGACTTAATTAATAGGATTAATTAAGTGCTTCTAGCTTCAGGTTGGGTTTGGTCAATGGAGAGTCCCAGCTAGAGACCAGTGGAAGGGAGGAGAGTGAGGTCAGGGTATTTATTCCCTTGGCTCCCTTCTTATGGCAGGGCTGGCTCTGTCCCTCAACCAAAGGTCACTGCTCCTCCCAAAGAGGCTGACTCCACATGACTCTTTCTCATTCCAGGTTCCAGTAACTGCTCCCCTCCCCCCACCCGTGGCCTAGAGCAGGTGACAGCTCTGCTGCTACTAGCTCCAGATTATTGCACTTTAGATTCCCCTACGCTATGTAAATAGTCCTTTTGGAAATAAAACCACCTCCTTTCACTTTCAGTTGAGTGGGCCATCTGTTGCTTGTTGGGATCCTGAATAATCCCTGAAATTCTCCCTGTTAACTAAGTGGAAAGATAAAGAGGGTAGGCAAGTCCTCAGAGAATAAGAAAGAGCAGCAGAGCTCTGGCTGGAGGAGCCAGTACCCACTAGGGAGGCAGAGGGGATGCAGATACACTCAGCCTCCTGAGTATGAGTCCCTGGCAGGAGACATGGAGCTGGGGCAGACGGGAGACCAGCGACAAAGAGCAAATTCTTCATAGCCAGCCTGAAGCTCAGGCTAACGTTAGTGCTGGACATCCTCTCTTCCACTGGGGAGGGTCTGGTACCCAGCAAGATTGACACTTGCTGGCACCTAACAGGTCCCTGTACTTGCTGGTCAGATTGAAGGGCAAACTAACGAATGCCAAGGACTCCTGAGTTTGAAACACTACAGCATTTCTTTTCACTGTGACCAGGAAGGCCATCTTGTGCTGGTACTGGTACTGGAATAAAGCGTGGTGAGCAAGCAGGGGTGTGGGCAGGGAGGACCTGGGCTCTGTTCTTATGAGACTGCAAGTATCTGTGAATACAGAGAGTGGATCAGAGAGTTCTGAAGGCCGGAGGCCAAAAATGGCCTATGTCAGTAAGCTTGTCAGGACCAGGATATGGAAGTCCTGGGAGGAAAATGGGACTACCCCTCCCAATTCTTCATACCTCCCATGGCTCCATGTAAGCATGAAGGTTAGAGGAGGGGCAGGAACCAGAAGGACAGCCAGCAGCTACTGGACCAAGCAGTGGGACCCCCAACTTGGAGAAGGGACTGGGGACGGCTGGTAGGGACAAAGGAAGGCCAGGTGGCCCCTAGCTGCGGGAGTCCTTGGTAATAAAGGGACCCAGATAGAACTGGAAAGTACACAAGAAACCACACATATTCTCTGTGGGGAACACCACAGCACAGAGGCCACCAAGGCAGACAGAACCAGAGTAAGATCAGGGACCCCTCTCCACTGCAGAGTGAAGTCAGGCTGGCAAGAGATCTCACCAGGCTTCCTCTGCACATCTAGGAGTTAGTGACCAGAAAAGAGAGCAGAGTATGGCACGGGCATACCATGGTCCACCCTCACACCAGGCCCTTCTAGTTACAATTCTAGCCTAGGTGGGGTAAGAGGATTGCTATGAATTGGATAGAAGATTGACGTTTTAAACAGACTGGTCTAAGTTTTAGAAACTGAACAAGACCAGAACATTTTATAAACTCAACCTGTGATGTTATAAAAGAGGAAAGAGTAGAGGGAGGGACTAGGGAGACAAGAAGGCCCAGAATTGCTTCATGTGTCTACCTCAATATGGTGAAACTCCTCAGCAACCAGTTGCAGCAACAAAGTGGCCACTCGCCTCTCGTATCCACAGTGGGGGTATCCCACCAACCTGAGCAAGAGAGCATCTGTGAACCAGAATGCTTGCAAAAGTCCCAAGATTCACTCTGGCTGGACCAGACCATCTTGGGTGACAAAGCCACTCTTGAACCAATCACTGTGGCCAAGGGATGGAATGTGCCGATTGGTCAAGCTTAGGTCATACTTCCACCCGTGGAATTGGTATCCCTGGAACCATAGTGTTCCCCAAAAGGATGTGGGAACTTCAGGGAAGAGGGAAGGGAGGGTGAATTTGGGGAAATTTACATTGGGGGTTTTTCCACTTCACTACTCTGAGAACACAGAGTTTCTGCCACAGGAGGGAAGTGGGACTAAAACTAAAATTTCAAATGTTTTATAATTCCCAGTATAATAGCCATTGGCACACTTAAATACAAGGTTAAGTAGTGGATAGGAGTAGCAGGGCAGAATGAAATAGCCCTGCAGTAAGAAGACGAGAGGAAGGAAAGACATGAGATGGGCAAGAGCTCCTGAGGGGAGTCCCAGCGCCTGAAGGATGGGAAGGGGGTCATGATGAGTGGGCTGCTTCAGGGAGCCCTCATGTTTGACGGGGATTGCCTGAAGTGAAATTGTGAAAGTGAAGGAAGCCACCAAAAAACTCCTGTTTCCCATGTGAAAACCATCAGTTAGAAAGTCAGTTTCTCCTGTTATAGACCAGAGTAGGGTGACACGATGACTCAATGCAATGTGGCACCCTGGGTTGGATCCTGGGATAAAAGAGGACATTACCAGAAAAACTGGTGAAATCCAATTAAGGTCTGGAGTATAGTTAATAGTAATTACTGTGTCAGTTTCTTAGTTGTGTTAAATGTACCATGGGCACGGAAGATGTTAATGATGGGGACAACTGCATAGGGGATACATGGGGCCTCTCTGTACTATCTTTGCAACTTTTCTATAAATTTAAAATTATTCCCAAATTAAGTTTGTTTTTTTAAAAAGTCAGTGCCTGGTGGTGTAGAGTCACTTTTACTATGTGGAGGAGCACAACATCTGGGATCATAAATATACAATCTGCCTCTCTAGGTATGGTGGCATCACTGGTTCAGTGTGGGGGCAATGGAAAGAGCCAAGTGCCAGCCATGATTCCTCCAGGATTCTGTGAACTGGGCATGCATGGATGAGATGGAGTCCGTGATGCACTTAGCAGAGGGCTGGGCACATAACTAGTGCTCGGTGAAGGTTAGCAGTCTTCACTCCGCCAATACCTGGAGACATTATAATGTGCCTGCCCTTTCCTCTTGGCTTCCCACATCTCCAGGCCACTCCTCCCTGTGCCTGGGAGGTGAGGTGACTTGTTTAGCTGCATAGTGGAGCTTTTCCACAGGGCTGAAAATCCCAGCTCTGAAGCCCCTGCATCTTTGGTGCAGGTTGGCTCTGCCTTAACTCCTGCCACGTGTGTGTACAACTGAGATAAGTCTGTGCCGGGTTCTGACCTGACTGATTTCATTTAATTCTTAGGTCAACCTGGGAGGGTAAAGATACTGTCCCCATTTTACAGTTGGGGAAACTGAGGCTGCAGGGGCTGGTATTTGATTTCTCTCAGAGCAGCCTCCTGAGACAAATAAGATAAACAGCACCAATAACTCTGGGGCCAGAGGAGCTGATAAGCAGAAAAAACTGGAAGTGCTGGGGAACTCAGAGAGGGAAGGTCATTTCTGTGTCCCACAGTCAGTAGACTCTGGAACCAGAAGGGTCTCTAGGGAGAAGAGGATAAAGAGAGCATCCAAGAGGAGAAAACAGTGGGAGGCCTGGTACCGAGATACAACATTTAGAAATCCAGCAAATCACAGTCTGTCTGGGTGGGCTGGAGCTCAGGATCCATGCAAGAGTGGGCTGGGACCATAAGCAGAGGGATTGGGGGCCCCTCTTAGGGATCTCTACATCTCACTCCTTTGGCCTTAGTCCCCTTTAGGCTCTGCCCTGAGGCTAACATTAACATTCCATCATTTATAGTTAAGGACTGCCCACTCCAAGACCTCTGTTTCTGTTGGAAGGAGGTCCCTGCTAGATCCTTTATGGGTCAGTGCTAGGAGGACTCAAAACAGGGCAGAGATGGGAGAAATGATTTAGTATCTATTTTGTGCCAAGCCCTAAAATGGGCTGTGGGATCAAGCTGACTCAATCCACTTTCCTTAGGAGCAGCCAGGCTGTGGACTATGTTCACTGCCAAGCACAGTGTGGTCAGCTAGTCCATGAGAAACAGGGCCCAGGATTGCAGGTGCCCAGAGGAGGCCCCCAGGCTCGGCACACCAAAGGGCAGGACTCTCAAGTGCTCTGGCTACTTCTCCAAGGACATGCAAAGTACTAAAGTCCTCTGGGCCTATAGCCCAACCTGAAACATGTGCTTTACTGCAGAGCTTCAGGGAAAGAAACGGCTCCATGATAAGGGGAACACAGGCAGTGTGTTCGTGTGCTTGCAAGTGTGAGCCAGTACTTGTGAACCTTTTCCTCAAGCAAGCATTCTTTTTATTCTTATGAAGTGAGTAGGAATTGGTCAGGATGATTCCCTATTGGCAGAAACCCCATGATTTCAGGGAAGATGGCCTAGAGAGACCTGGGGGTACACGGAACACTGAACACTGAGAAGGGAACTGTGGAGTAGGAGTCTCAGTAGCTCTTAGGGTCTTAGATGAGATGTGGAAGGAAAGACCATGAGGCTGGATGGATGGTGGATTCTGCAATGGAGAATGCAGGACCTGAGATTCTTGCTATAGGTAGGTAGATGGATGGTGTGTCCCCAGACGGAAGGCCTGCCTGCGTTGAGACCTGACCCCGTGGAGCCTGGATCATCAGATCCAAGGGGTCTACACAGCCCCTGGCATCCCATCCATTATACTGAAGAGAAGATCAAGGTCTAGAGTGGAAGAGGGCATGTCAGGGCAGGGTCCAGCCTCCAACCAGGGTCCTGTCCCCCAGGGCAAAGCATTTTCCACCCATGCCCAGGCAAGTTGAACCCAGCAGGCAGTGCTCTCTCTGGGCTGGGGAAAGGGAAGGGCTCTTAGAGAGACCATCTGGTGCCCCTTCCTTATTCCTCAGATAATGAAATGAGCACTAGAGAGGGTCAGGGATTTGCCTGATGTCAGGCAGCCAGTGAGCAACAAAACCTACCCACCAGACCAGATGTCCTGACCCCGAGCCCAGGGCGTCTCACTGCACCAGTGTCTCCCAAGGAGAGGGAAGGGCAAAGAGACAGGAGCTCACATTTATTGAGCACCTGTTATATGCCATGTTCTTAACATACATTCTTCCCAGGCCTTACAACCTTAGAGGCAAATACTCTTGTCCAAGTTTAGTAAATCAGAGAACAGAGGTTCAGGGAGGCAAAACTATTTGCTCAAGGCCACACAGTTGCTAGATGGCAGCGCAGAAACTCAAGCCCATGTCTGTGCACTTCCAAAGCCTGTGCTCTTGTCCTTACCCAGGCTAGGTTGGGTTTGGGACCCAAGGCTGACAATGAAAGGAAGTGGGGGAAGTGGGAAGCCTGAGGCAAACTCCAGGCACTGCCCAGGCTCCCAGCTGCCAAGTTGTACCAGTGACAAAGATTAACAGAAATGAACTTGGCACAGCAGGACCCAGCCTCCTGCTGACAGTTTTTTTTAAAAAAGGTGTATTGATCCACACCCTGCAACAAATCCACACAAAACAAACAGAGCTGATAGCATAGTTTCTGGTGTTGCTGAGATACTCACTACCAAGTGGCTTCAGGCCAAGGTACCATTGGCCTCAGAAGCTCAGATTCTTAGATCGATTTAGGAACTTAGATTCTCCCATATCTCTAACGTGGAGGGACCTCCCAAGCTGCTTGTCCACTCCACCAGGAGAGGATCCTCTCCACAGACTTCCTAACTGGGCTCATCCAACCCTGCTCTCACACCCTCGCTGCCTATTTCCAGAAGCAGCCCCTTCTGCTGGGGACTGCCTTTCTCACTCTGAGCTGAGGCCAGCCTCCTCGGACATCCCCATAGTCTCCTTCGGGGCCCAAAGTCAGCTGCCCTATGGCTCCAGGTGACCTTATTAAGCTGGGAGGACAGTGACTCTGCATCTTCTCTGCTCTGAGTCTGAAACTACTGGGCAGGGGCATCAGTGCTGAAGTCATTCCTAAGAAAAGGGCACAAGACTACAGAGAGAGCTGTTTGGGCACCTTGCACAATCTAGGCTTTATGCTTCTGCTAATGCAGCCAGATATCAAATCCACCTTTGTGCTGGCTACATCCCACTGTGTTTCTGTTATCTCAGATCCTAAGCCTCCTAATATTTGATTCAGCTATGGGGTCTTGCATTTCTTTTTTAATTTTCATCTTGTAAATATTAGCAATTCTTAGTGGCACAGTGCCTTACAGTTTACATATAGCCCCTTCATATACTCTATCTCTTTTTATGCTTAGGACAGCTTACAGGACCCCACAGGGATGGTTGATGTGAAGCGTCCCCTGGGAAGCCTGGTCTTTCTGATGGGCTCCCAAGCCAGGGATCTTCATCAAACCTCAACCAGGCTGGCCCACACTCTGTCCTGAGCTCCCTTAGTTGGTTCAAGGGAGAAAAGTCCTGTCCCTGCCCTCCCGGAGCTCCATCTGGTTGGGGAGATTGGCTTTCTCATTTTGTGTGGGGTCATTTAAGCAAGCAGGTTCCAGGAAGGCTGATGGTGGAAATTCAGGCACTGGCAACAAGGTTGTAGGTGTCACTCTGGAGCTAGACTGAGATCCCATCTCACGCTCCTGTCTCTGGGCCTAGGATGGGTTGTTTGGGAAATGGGTCTGGCTACAGATCAGAAAACAGGGCCCACCCCATCCCAGGGACCAGGCCTGTGGGTGAGTCCAAGCTAAACCTCCACACAAGGGTCCATTGTGGTTGCTCAGCCTTCCCTGGGCTCTGCCAGCCCTTCCGGCTCCCGGAACATGCTTCCCGTCTGGCAGCTCCTGAAGTGGCCTGTCCTTGGCCAAGGCACTGGCCCCACACCCAGGCTGCTCTTGCCCAGTGGAGATCCTGGACTCTTGCAGCTTAGAGCTCTTGGGTCCAGCCCTCATTTCACAGCCAGGGTCCCTGCTGCTCAGGGGAGTGGGCACAGACCAGCACAGCACACCAGAACCAGTACCAGGGCCAGAACCCAGCACTCTAGCCGTTTTTTAAGCTTTCACTACCCATAAGAGGCAGAAAGAAGTGTTTGGACTCAGAGAAGGGGAGGGGCTGTCCCATCATAAAGCCAATTGTGGCAGAGCCTGGGTGAAGTGACTGGTGCCAGGTGGTTGTTTGCCCACCCTAAACCTCTCAGGAGATCTGGGCCCCTTAGTTCAACTGTGTGGCCTTGCAAGGATCATTGTTCTCTGCATCTGGGGTTTGGGGGGAATCCCAATGTAGCCCTGACATCCTGAACTTTTAAATCAGGAGTGGACGCACTGGATGAGATGAGGAAAAGACACTCTGGAGTTTGGGGGTTTGATAACCTGACTCCTTATCCACCCAGGCTGCATTAAAGCCAAAGACTCTGAGGCCTGAGGCTCCCCAGTCCTTGCCTGGGCTGACAGCGCCACCTGGGGCCCAATTGGTGGGACATGAGTCCCACTGGGGATGCCGCCACCAGCCTTCACTCACTGAAAGACCTCTGTGCCCCATGAGGCAGGTGCTGGGATAAAGAAGCGATTCTGGCCTGAGACCTGAGGGGAGGAGGTCCGCTGAGAGCCACCACTTGGGATGAGCTGTGACAACAGAAAGTCCAGGGCAGCAGTGGGGTCTGAGCACCACAGGGCCATGAGGAGATGAATTACCACCACAACTCTTACAATCTTTTGGGCCATGCCCTAGGGACCCTCAAGGAGTCAATTATGACCTAATGTTGAGGGGTGAGGTAGGAATGGCAACAGAGCTGGGGCTTGATAAGAATTTGCCTTGCGAGCAGGTGGCATTCCAGGCTTGGTAACATACCTGTACAAAGACATGGGGAAGTGAGTTTATGTGTGTCAGCTTGAGGGTGACAGGAGTGAGAAGAAAGAGGAAATGCCAGATGATGAGGTCAAAAAGAGGTCACAGACCTTCATACCTGTGGCCAACACAGCTTCGTCACAATTCCCTGCCCACCATGCCCACCTCCTGCTTTGACCCCCAATGCTGGCAGGTACAGAGCCTCTGCCTCAAACTCCAACCTCATCCCCTCTGGGTCAGGTTATTCAGCGCAGGTCCTGATTCCTGGAGCCTCCCTGCTTCCCTAAGGCCAGGAGCTACGTCAGGCTGCCCTTGGGCTGATGCTAGGGGATGCAATCCTGTCACCTCTCTGGCCTCCAGGGAGCCTGGCACAGCCCTTGGACCAGGAGAAGGATCTCAAAGCAGTTACTGAATTCTGGTCTCAGGTCCCTCAACTGTAAAATGGGCACAATAATAGCGCCTACCTCATGGGATGTGGTGAGGATTAAGTGAGAAAACGCATATAAAGCTACTCATTAGCTCCTTGCTGGAACGGGTTAATGCCAGTTAAAGAGGCTTCTCCCCATTGCCCATCCCTCTGAGCACATCCCTTCCAAAAGGGAAAGATTGACGGCTCCGGACCTTGGCCCTCAGGCTACCCACCCGCCCAGCCTCAGTCTCTTTCTACTTCCCTGAACCCAGAGATGTTCTACTGTGTGCCCAGTAGGGCGATTTGTTTATTGTTTCTGTGTGTGTGTGTGTGTGTGTGTGTGTTTGTATTTTTTTAAAGAAAATGTTTAAATAAGGGGGGGGGGGAACGTGTACAAAGAGCATCCATACGCTCCTCTAGATTCAGCAATTAATGATTTGCCTTATTTGTCTCATTGCTTTCTCTTTTTAAAAAATCTGAACCATTTGAAAATAAGTTGCAGATACCATGACAGGAGATGACACTCAATACCTGAGCATGCAGCTCCTAAGATTAAGAACATTTCCCACAGTCATAATCACAATCCTAAAAAAAAGGATAAATAATTCCATACTATCATCTAAGATCCAGTCCATATTTGTATTTCCCCCAATTTTCCAAAAATGTATTTTATACTATTTTGAGGGAGGGGTGGGGAGGGATCCAGGATCCAAACTGTTTTCAGTTATTTCATTTGGTTATTGGTCACTTCATTCTCTTTAAATCTAGAACAGATACCTCGCGTTTTTCTCAACCAAATAGAAAAAAATTACAAAAGAAAATATTCTGTAATCTGACCACCTTGAGCTAACCACTGTTGCCTTTTGGTATTTTTCCTTCCAATTAAAAAAAATCTGAGTATATGCTCATATATGCATTTCTTTTGTTTTTGGGTGTGTGTTTTTTTTTTGTTGTTTTTTTTTAGCTGAGCCATCCTGCTACCTGTTGGCAGCTCAGCGGCTGCTCAGCTCGGGCTGGACTCGAACCGTTGTTGCTCAGAGCTCACACTCTTGAGCGAGCTCTTAACCAACTGAGCCACTCGGCCGGCCCCGCTCATATATGCATTTTAAAAATAATATCTCTATTGAGACATAATTCACATCTCACTTAATTCACTCATTTAAAGTATACAAGTCAATGTTTTCTAAAATATTCACAGATATACACAGCCATTAATACATTCAATTTTAGAACGTTTCTAGCACCTAAAAAAAAAAATTCCTGTACCCATTAGCCCTAAGCAAACACAAATTTACTTTCTGTCTGTAGATTTGCCTATTCTGGACATTTCATATAAATAGAATTATATAACATGTGGTGTTTTATGACTTTTTCATGTAGCATAATGTTTTCAAGGTTTATCCATGTTGTAACATGTAACGGTACTTCATTCCTTTTTATGGCCAAATAATATTGCATTGTATTATACCACATTATGTTTATCCATCCATCAGTTAATGGTCATTTGGGTTGTTTCTACCTTTTGGCTATTATGAATAATGCTGCTGTAAACAAGTTTACAAATGTAAACTTGAACAC
>NW_017731482.1:617722-618756 GCF_001890085.2 Hipposideros armiger
CTTTGGACTTAATTTACTCTTGTTTTTCTAGTTTCCTAAAGTGAAACTTAGATTATTGATTTCAGATCTTTCTTCCTTTTTAATACATGCATTCAATGCTATAAAGTTCCCTTCAAGCACTGCCTTCACTGCATCTCACAAATTTTAGTAAACTGTGTTTTACTTTTTAGTTAGTTCAAAATATTTTTAAATTTCTGTTGAGGTTTCTTCTTTGATCCATTTGTTAATTTATTTTGGGATTTTTCCAATTATCTTTCTGTTATTGATTTCTAATTTAGTTCCACTGTGACCTGAGAGCAGACAATGTATGATTTCTATTCATTTAAATTTGTTAAGGTGTGTTTTATAGCCCACAATATGGTCTATCTTGGTGAATGTTTCATGTGAGCTTGGAAAGAATGTGTATTCTGTTGTTGTTGGCTGAGGTAGTCTGTAGATGTCAATTATATCCAGTTGGCTGATGGTGTTGTTGAGTTTAGCTATGTCTTTACTGATTTTTTGCCTGCTAGGTTTGTCCATTTCTGATAGAGGGTGTTGAAGTCTTCAAGAATAATAGTGGATTCACCTATTTTTCTCTGTACTTCTACTAGTTTTGCCTTTTGAGCATCTTTCCTCTGCTTATTTGCCATCCATGTACCTTCTTGACAATTTTTATTGGGTGGTTTGTTTTCTTATTATTGAGTTTTGAGAGTTCTTTATATTTTTTAGTTGTTTTATTTTCTTTTACAATTGTTCTGGATACAACTCTTTTGTATCCAGATACGTGATTTGCAATAGTTTATCCCAGTTGAGTCTTGTCTTTTCATTTTCCTAACAGTGTGTTTCAATGAGCAAAAGTTCTTAATTTTAATGAAATCCAATTTACCAATATTTTTCATTTATGGATCATCTTTCTGGTATTGTATCTATAAACTCTTTGCCTAATGCAAGGTTACAAAGATTTTGCTTCTTTGTTTGGTGTGCCTTCCTTCCAATTTTGGGTTCACATTTTATGTATGGTTTTCTAGCTTGCCTTTTTCCCAAAACATTTTTTT
>NW_017731482.1:620324-632971 GCF_001890085.2 Hipposideros armiger
CATCCTCCATGAAGCATTCCCTGATTCTTACTGAGGGTGATATTCTTTTTCTAGACACCCCATACCCTGGAATTAGCAGCCTGATTCTTTTGCCTCTCCCATCCCCACTCAGAACCCCCTCTCTAATAATAAACAACCTAAATGAAACAGGTGATAAAAAAAAAAAAGAACCCCCTCTCCAAGTGCCCATGGTCCTGCACACTGGTGCTTAATCAGCATCATTTAATACATTTTTAATGTTTTATTTTAAGTTATTTACATTATTTCTTTCTAATATTTATTGTCTCTTACCTCCTTTAATAATATTGTATGTTTTTCCTATCAATGCTTGTTCACTTTGTCAAAAATTTGGGATAGAGCCAAAATCACTCCAAATTGTCCACGATAACTATACTAACATTTTGGTAGATTATTTTTTAGTATGATTGCTGTAGACATATTTTATAGAGCTGAAACCACCCTATATAAACAGTTCAAAAGCCTATTTTTAAAAAATCATTACACCAAGAATATTTTCTATGTTATTAAAAATTACATGAGTCACACCCTGGATGGCAAGACAGATAATAACAAATGCGTCAAGAATGTGGAGAAATTTGAACCCTCATACATTGCTGGTGGGAATGTGAAATGGCCCCATCCATTTGGAAAACAGTCTGGCAGTTCCTCAAATCATTAAGAATAGAGTTATCATATGATCCAGCAATTTCGCTTCTAGGTATATATATTCAAGAGAAATGAAAACACATATCCACACAAAAACTTGTACATGAATGTTACTAGCAACATTATTTATAATAGCCAAAAAATGAAAACAACCCAAATTTCCATCAACTTAATGCATGGAAAAATAAAATGTGGTATATCTATGCAATGGAATGTTATTCAGCCATGAAAAGGAATGAAGTACTGATACATGCTAAAACATGGATGAACCTTGAAGACATCATGCTAACTGAAAATGGTCAGACACAGAAGACCACATATTCTATGATTCCATTTTCATCAAATGTCCAGAATAGGCAAATCTATAGAAACAGAAAGTAGATTTGTGGGCTAGGTTGAGGGAGGAGGAGGTTTTACTGGGGGAGGGGGATGATGAAAATGTTCTAAAATTGATTATGGTGATGATTGCAAAACTTTGTGAATATACGAAAAACCATTGAGTTGTACACTTTAAATGGGTAAATTGTATGTTATGTGAATTATGTATCAATAAAGCTGTTATAATTAAACACAAAAGAACTCTGTGATAGCATTTTAATGTCTCTAGACATTATTCCTTTGCACAGCAGCAGCATCATTTATTTAGATTTCTATTGTTGGATATTTATGTTTTCTATTAATGCCTTTGTTTCAAAACATTTCAAACACTAAAAAGTGAATTGAATAGTATAATGAGCCCCTGTACCCTCACCCACTTCAATAATTACCAACACAATTTTGCTTTTACAGACATGAATTTGCTGAACATTCTTGTTCATAAATAAATCTTTGTTCACATTTCCCACTGTTTCCTTCCATTTATACTGAATTCAATTCAGCTCACACCACTTAAACCCTCACAATGTGCCCCGGGCACATCAGAGGGATGTGCTGGATCAGACTCCGTCCTGCTCTTTGGGTTATCCCAGTCTGGTGGGGGAGGTAGATACTGGATTGTGACAGTAGGGGCAGGGGCTGTGTAACTGGAAAGTGCCCTCCTCCTATTACCCCGGAAGGGCACTTCCATCCAGGGTACTGGAGTCACTCCATCCAGGGAGCCAGACTATTTCCCAAACCTCCGACCGGCCCTGTCTTTCTTCCTTTCTGCCACATGGGGGCGCCAGAGCCACAGTCTTTCACATCCTCCTCTGGACGCTCTCTCACCAACAACATGGGTGAGTGGCTGCGGTGGGCTCTGTGGCCCTTCTCCTGGTGACCCTGGACTGGTAATGGTCCTCTCTTGGCCTTAGGAGCCTCATGGAAAAATAAAGGAGGTGAATGCAGTGAGCTATCTGGACCCACCAGTTCTACAATCAGGTTTCCCATCTCTAGCCAGCTCTCATCAGCAGTGTGTCCTGGACTCTCCCCAGCACCTGCTTCTGGGTAGTCCAGGGGATCCATCTGACTGACCCTCTGCTCTGGGTCCCCTGAGAGACTAATGCCCACCAAGGCAACTTTCCATTTTTTATAGAGACCTACAGCAGGCCGCTCATTAACCTAGGAGCAACGGAGCAACTCAGGCAGCAAACTTGCTGGCAGCACACACCTGGTGGATAAGGGATCTGCCTACTGATGCCTCACAGCTGCCCATGCTTGGAGTCACCCAGGTGTGGGCAGTGTCAGGGATACCCCAGCTCCAGGAGTAAGGTTAGTGTTGTGGGGGGAAGAAGAGAAAACAAGTCGCCAAGGACTTCCAAAGGCCCAGCCTAACTGATATCCAGCCCACGCCACAGGAGATTTGGCCCCCAGTAGGCACAGTCTGCAAAAGACCACGAGGACTGATGTTTCTGATATAGCTGAAGGCTGAGTCTGGGGCAGGATGTTTGCTTTCCTGAGAGGACTTCTCCTGAGTTGAGGTGTCTCCAGCCTGGGCCATTGCAAGGGGCAGTGCGCCAGGCTCTGAGTTCTATCTGGATGTCTGTCTCTCCTTGGCGTGCTCTTTCATCTGTGACTCCAATACCACCCTACTGGCCTTGCCCTTGCTTGTTCCTGGCCCTCCCCAGATGCCTCCTCTTAATTAGTGGGCTGGCTACATCCAGCCATGCCAGAAGCCACTCTCCAGATGGCCAAGCAGTTCCGTCACAAGGGGAAGGAAGGGCCAGCTCGCACATCCTGAGCACCTACTGTGTGTCAGGCTGGCCCTGGGCAAGCTATTTTGTATGTGTTATCACATTTCTTTCTCACAGCAGCAGCTTCATGAGGCAACTATTATACGTTTATTTCACAGAGGAGGAAGTCGAAGCTCGGCCCAGCAATGTGAGGACTCAAGTCCAGGCTGGCCTGACTCATGCCTGTGTCTCCTTCCTTCCCACCTGCTTTCTGCACATGCTCTGAATCGCTGTGCACAACTCCTCCCTGATCTAGTCATCCTTGTTGCTGCTTTATTCATGCATTCCCCATGCCCACCCAGTTGCACACATGCTCCCACACTCACATGCGCCAAGGTGGGTGCACATGCATAGCAGCCCTACTGCCGTTTATTAGTCATGTGACCTTGAGCAAATCACTTAATTTCTGTGAGCCTCAATTTTCTCACCTCATTCAAGTTGTTATGAGAATTAAATGAGATATTGTAACATTGTTAGTACCTTGCCTGGCCATAGTGGTCAATAAACGTTAGCTATTCTTTAAAAATTTAGCTACTTTCATTATTATTGTACACATACATCTTTGTACACTCTTTACACGTGTAACAAGCCATATGCAGTATACACAGGGCCACAAGGATTGCCATGGACACCTACACACCCATGTAGGAATCCACAATGAAACAGTCACCTGCTATATCATGTGCCGAGGTTCGTGTGCCAAGGTGGGCAAGGATGGAGAATATCTATGGAACAGAGGACAGGGAACCATGTCTGGGGGTCCACCAAGGTTGGCTCGAAAGTAAGATTCATGATCAATGTGTGGTCTGCAGACCAATCTAGGACCTTGTTAGAACCTTAAAGAATCTTTCAGGGCGGCCAGGTGGCTCAGTTGGTTAGAGCGCATGCTCTGAGCAACAGGGTTGCCGGTTTGATAAACAGCGTTGCCGGTTCAATTCCCACATGGGCCAGTGAGCTGTGCCCTCTGCAACTAGATTGAAGACAACAACTTGAGCTGAGCTGCAGCTGATCTGCTGGTGGGTGGCCGGACGGCTCAGTTGGTAGAGCGCGTGCTCTTAATTAACAACAAGGTTGTCGGTTCGACTCCTACATAGGATGGTGCGCTGTGCCCCCTCCAAATAGATTGAAAATGGTGACCGAACTTGGAGCTGAGCTGCACCCTCCACAACTAAGAATGAAGGACAACAACTTGACTTGGAGCTGATGGGTTCTGGGGAAAACACATTGTTCCCCAACGAAGTTTAAAATTTTTCAGGGCCTTGTTTTAAAAAAAAAGAAGAATCTTTCACACTCCACCCCAGGTCTTCTGAATCAGAATCTGCATTTAATAAGATCCTCACAGCCTCACAGCACCAAGGCAGAGAGGAGGAAGTGGGCAGAACTATTATCCCTGAGTGGGAGGGGGCTGGCCCTGGGCCTGCCTCCATGTCTCCAACCTACTCTCAGAGCACGCTGCTGCTATATCTCCTGGCTCCTCCTCTGTGCTTGGGAGTAGTGCTAAGGTGTGAGGTTATTCAACTCAGACTTGGAAGGACAGGTTGGTCCCCTCAACCCTGTTCTAAAAGAATATAAATAGCAAGGTCATTCTTTGGTCCTTCCCAGTCCTCTAACAGGCTGAGCGCTAGGAGCCCCATCAGGGCTCAAGCAACTAGTAAAGGGCACCTGCCCTTCAATCCCCCTCCTGAAATGTGTCCATACACATTTATGACTCTCTCACCCAGCATCATGGCAAGGTCACTGCCAGAGTTCTGGCTGACCTATCCTGCCATGAGTGAGGTGTGGGTTTAATCCCTTGGGGCCTTGGGAGCCTAAAGCCTGGGCCAGTGCCTTCTCCCTATCCCTGTTGGGGCTAATTTTAGGGCTGCCTTGACAGCTGCCTCAGCCCAACTTGGGCCAGTTCCCAGCTTCTCAGTGTTGGGGTCAGTTGGGGTCAGTTGGAGAGTGGGCCAGGCCAGCCTCAGCATGGGCTGCAACAGATGAAACTAGGATCCTTAACCCCCAGCCATCATCCCCACTGCCTGGAAAGACCCCTTCAGTGCTGACCAGCAGGATGGGATAAGAACTGATCCTGCTCTCAGCCTCTGCAGACAGACAAGCCAAATCCCATGGAAACCTGAAATCACAGAGATTAGAGAGCTCAGGACCCTGAACACCCTCTAGCTCAGCAACTTGGAAAAGGGTAGAGGGGCCAAGGTCTTGGCTAGAGTCACAAGCAAGTGATGGCAGAGCTGGGGTTGGAGCCCAGGTCTCCTGGTTTCCAGCTGGGTTCCAGGGCTGGATAGAAATGCAGAGGGGCCCAGCATTTCAAATAGCTCATAAAGGTCAAGCCCAGGCATTAATGCCTTCCTGCCTGGAGAGTGCAGAGTGGGGTCCCTTCTCAGGGTCCTTTCCTGATGCCAACCCAACACATGCTTCTTGAGCCCCCTTGCTGTGCCCGACTGTGGAGGATTCAGGGGCAGATGTCACCCAAGTTGATAGAGGAAGGATTTTAGCCTCTGAGGACAAAGGGATGGAGTCCTTGCTCTGGTCCTTGGTTTTCTCCCTGATGAAATGGACGTGGACATACTCACAGACTGGTTGGGAGGGATAGAGGAGATGAATGGAGGATGCAAAGAGTGCTTGGAACACCAAAGTGAATTGTGCCCACAGGGCTGCCAGCTGGCTGAGAACCTAGGCTCTCTCCTGTGGGGAAACTAGAGCCTGAGTGGCTCCCAGAGTCTTTGCCCCCACTGCTTCCATCTTCACCTTGTCCCTCACCCAGTGATATTACAAGAGAAAAGGAGAACAGGTCTTGAAGCTGACCTGGACAAAATGCAAACAATGATCACGGAGGGAAGCTGTAGTTCTTCTTCCTCCCCCCACCTGCAGCCTTTGCTCCTTCTGTTCCCTCTGTTCCTGCCTCTTGTCATGCCCTTCTCACTGCTGTCTCCTTCCAACCCTGCCCCCTACCTCCCTAGCTCCCCATTCCTTCTTCCCAATTGCTCTGAATTCCCTCACCCTGGAGCCCTGGACCCTGGACCCTCATGGTTCCCTGGTCTCATGTCTGCAAGTGGGAGTGTGGGTGAGCACGTGTGCACATGGGGCTTTGCTGCACATGGCTGGCACTTGATAAATATTTAACAACCCACCTTAAATCCTTTTTGAAACAAGACTATGTGTCCTTGAGTAAATAGATAAACATTGACTTGCTCTCAAAACACACACGTGCACCCTGAGAAAAGTCTTGTTTATTCAGTCCCCCCTGGGTAACAAGTTGATTCCTACTGTGAACTCTCCAGGTGACTGAAGGTGGAGGAATCTAAGGATTAGGAAGGAAGGAGGCATCTCACGTGGAGGCAACACCTCGAGCCAAGGCTGGGAGCTTGAGAATGCTCAGTGGTCGGTGGAACACCAGTGTGAGATGAGCTGGTGAGGTTGGCAGGATCCAGATAAAGAAGCACCTCGAATACCAGGCCAAGGAACTGACTTTATCCTGAGGGCCATGGGGAGCTATGGGAGAGTTCTGAGCAGGAAGAGTGATGAGGCTGGATTTGCTACCAGGCGTATCACTCCCTGGCTACTGCTTGGAGCACAGATTGAAGGCAGAGAAAGTGGTGACAAGGAGCCCTCTGCTTTCAAGGTTCAGGAGAGGGAAGATGAAGTATGAACATAGATGAAATGGCTGAAGGTGAGAAGTAGACAATCTCCAGGATGTCACAGAGGGATGGCCAAGACTGAGTGAGGGGTAGGACAAGGGCAGGGAGGGACTAAGACGAGACGCTGTGATCTGGAGTTCCTGGCCCAGGGGGCCAGCTGGATGGAGGTGCCCTCGCTGAGGTTGAGAGGAGCAGGTCTTGGGGAAGGTGCAGAGTTCAGCTTTGGACATACCAGGGAGATGGTATGACTAGAGATGGAGATGATTAGACCAGTCAGAGGGCTGGGGCCAGGCAAGTCTGGACAGATACTCTCTGAGTAACATTCTCTGGATGACTTTGAAGTGTCCCAGATACCCCCAGGATAGTCCCTTAGGCCCCACCCACCCATGGTCTCCAAGACAGACAGGACCTGGACTTGGGCTCCAGGTAAGGACAGGGGATAGAGGCAGCAAAAGGTCTGGCCAGAATGGAGGGGAGGGTCTGGGGCTTAAGGATAAGAGACACCTGCAGGGTAGGGCAGGAGTGGCTGGAGGAGAGGTCTGGGGTGGAGCAGGAACAAGCCAAAGGCGGGATTGGCTGGTAGACCTTAGCGGATCAGTCAGCCCAAAGGCCATCATTATACAGACAGGCAGAATGAGGCCTAACAAGGGGTGGGGACAGGCCAGGTAGCATGGTGAGGCAGAAAGGTCATCAGCTCCTGGCTCAGGGCTGTGCCCTGGGCCACAATGACTGGACGTGGTTAGCTTGGTGTGACTCTGAGATTGAGCTTCCTGGCCATGCCCAGGTGTTATGAGCTTGTCTGGTCCAGAGGGGTGCGCTGGGGTAGACAGGTGAGACCTCAAACCCTCACCAAGCAACACACCTAAAATCACGATTTCAGCCCTGTGCTGTTACTTTCTCAGTCCCAAGACTCAGTCCCAAGACAATCAGAGAGGAAGCCACAGGCCCCAACCTGGGGAACTCATAGTCCAGCACGGAGCCATGTTCCTCACAGAGGCTGCAATGCATGTCTAAGGGTGGGAGGACTGTGATATCATGTAATGTGTTCCCCACAAAGTGAGATGTAATAGGGGCAATTTCCTTCAACAAATGCTTATTCAGCACCTACTCAGTGCCAGGCTCTGTTCTAGGATCTCAAGACAGTGAAGAAGATTTATGTTTTAACTGGAGGCTGACAATAAACACTAATACATAATGTGTCAGGGAAAAGTGAGATGAAGGAACACAGAACAGGGTAGGGGTGGGCAATTTCAATGGGGAGCATGGATAGAATAGCTATTTCATAGAAAAAACACTACTTTTGTGCCTGACTGACTGGGTGATTTTGGCCAAGTCCCTGCCCCCACTTCCCACCTCAGTTTCCTACTGGGAGTTGAGCTGAATCATCTCTGAGAGCCCCACCTGTTAGAAGGGCCTGAGGGGAATGGCCAAGCAATGAACTATCTTGAAGACCAGCCTCTCCAACGAGGTTAAGCCCCACCCACCTGCTCCTGCCCATGAGACAACCCCACCCCCAGCCCCACCAACTCAGCTCTTTCTGACAGGAACCCCAGCAGGAACTGAGGAGCCAGGGCCTGGGCAAGGCTCTAGTTATAGCCTGGCAGGTGGAGGTGACTCACCTGGGGGTGTCAGGATCCAGGAAACTGCTTGGGGGCGGGGGTGTCAAAGCAGAAACTTGGAGACTCACTACTGCCTTGCCTTACCTGGGAGGGCTCTGGCCCTCCCTAAGCACCCCCCTCCCCCAAACACACACACACACAGGGTCCTTTGGCTCTCCATGAGGCCCAACTTGCAGCCAAGGAATTAGGAGGGGCCCGAGAACTTGCCAGTGCCTGTCCCCTCTGGGCCTCTCTCCTAATCCACATGCCGAGGAAGCAGTGGGGCTAAATAATCTTCAGTGTTCCTTGCAGTTCTGAATTCCTGTTCTATTGAGTATGTTGCAGGAGGCCCAGGACTTCTCCGATGGTTCCTTGGAGGCTTAAGGCAGAGGTGAGTGGCAGATTCTGAAATGGGAGGTGGAATGGGGAAAGGGTTGCCAGGTTTAGCAAATAAAAATTTGAATTTCAGATAAGCAACAAACAACTTTTTAGTATAAGCATGTCCCAAATGTTATTAATGTTAAAGAATTATTCATTGTTTATCTGAAATTTAAATTTAACTGGTGTCTTGTATTTTATCTGGCAACCCAAGGTGGGAAAAGTGATCGGAGCTGGGACTTCAACAGAGGTGGGTCCTGGACTCTCAGATGACCTCGGTTCTGGTCACCTACCTTGCTGCTCTTTGGGTTCCTCATCCATGTACTTCTCAATGCCTTATTGGGAAGTAGGGGCATGAGGGAGGGAGAACCAGGAGCTGGGGGAAACGAAGAGCTGTGTAGAGAGGCAGAAAGGCCCCGAGGCCCCAAGAGGCAGAACCTGAACTCCTTCTGCCCCATTTCCAGCTAACTTCACTACCACTCCTCCCATTAAGGCAGGCAGGTCTCTCTATCATCTCCTGGACAGCCCAGACCCATTCCTACCTCCACACCCTTGCCCTACTCCTGCCCCCTTCCCTCCTACACAAACTCTACCCACCGCAGGAACCCTCTCCTAGCTCTTCCTTAGCATCAGGACTGCCTCCCCTGAGTTCTCAGAGTGCTGTCAGGCTCATTGTCTGACACTGATACAGAGCCATTCAATCAGATGAGCACCCTTTATGGAGCAGGATCTGTAGCAGGCACTGGACACACAGCAGTAATCAGGGCAGACACAGCCCCCACCTCCACGGAGCTCACAGGTTAGTGGGAGACAGACATACAAACAATCACAAAACAGGGAGATAGTTGCCCTTTCCAAGGACTGAGGAGTCCATATGAGTGGAGGCTTCATACAGGTGGGGCCCATGTTCTGTTTAATTCAGGTCCTACCATGCAGCAAGCTTCAATCAATATTAGTGGAAGAAATGAAAGTGCTGAGGGGGGACAAAAAAGGGAGGGCTTCCCGGAGACCGTCCCCATTGGAGTTGGAAGAAGGACCTTCCAGATGGAGGGAAGTGCACAGGTGAAGCCCTGTCGTGTGCAGTGAGCAATGGGAAGAGAGGTGAGACTGGCATGGAGGAGGATTAGTGCAGACCAGGCTGAGGGGTCACCATGTAAACAGCCAGAACTGGGCAGCTGTCAGGTACTATGGAGGCTTCATATCATGGGGTGCCAATGCTCAGAGAGTGGCCTGTCCTGTGAGATTTTACATTTCTGGAGGACAGGGGATGGGTCTTCCTCATCTCTCATGCCCTCTAGGACTGGGCTGAGAACCCAACACAGGAGATGGATTGATTGAGAGCTGAAGGATGGCTGCAGCTGCTTGAGGTTGGCTGAGGGAACAAGTTACACTGCACTATTCTCTCCCCTTGGGCATCAGATGTTGCCGGGGCAATTTTAGTAGATGATCACAGTCACTCAGCAATATTAGGAAATACGAGTGACTTTTTGCCCTACATGGAAGCCCTTGTGGCATTTAGCATGTTTGCCCAGGCCCCTTCACAGCCATGGTCTGGGACAGTGCCGTGACAATAACAGTGACAGGTGCTGTCTACCTATCTATCACTGAGCCCCTACTGAATGAGCCAGCTTCCTACAGACATCATCTCCAGTGCCAGGTTTAAAACGAAGAAACTGAGACTCAGGGACTTTGGGTGATTTGCCCAGGGAGTTTAGGTGCTAGGAGTTTAGGCTAAGCCAGGATTTTAACTCAGCTTTGCCCAATGTTGAAGCTCCAGCTCCTGTTACACTTAGCTGCCTTTTTTTTTTTTTAAAGTAATCTCTGAGATGTTGCTTATTTTTGGCCCTCAGAAAGTCACTCCAGCTTTATGCCATTTTGATCTTTGCTACTTATGTTGCAGGTGTCATCAAAGCTGTTGCTTACCTGTGACCTTCTGCAGTGGCCTTTGCCCAGAAGCAGTACACTATGGAAGGAGGGAAGGAAGCAGGAAGGCAGGGATGAGGCTGGCTCATCCTGAGGTTTATTGGCACTCTCCCTGGGTGCCCCACCCTTCCTGCAGCCTGCAACCTTGCCCTGCCCTGAGTCATTCCGTTCCCCAGCACTCTGGGGACAGCTAGGCCCAAGGAACACTGCTGTATGCAGTGTTCTGCAACCCAGCCTCACACCATCTTCCCACGCATCACCCTGGAAGTACTTCATTCCCTCAGGGTATTCAATGGCCACAGTCTGGCCCTACTGCCTGGCAAGTTTCTTCCTGGGTGTGGGGTGTGCCATGTCTTCCCTGCTAAACTGTGAAAGCCTTGAGGACATTGTGAACTCCCAAAAGGAATATATCTGCCAAGAACGACTCCTTGTGGTTAACTGGGCCCAAATTCATAACCAGAGTCTAGCAGCCATTGCAGACAGAGGCTCCTCATGAGTTCTGCATTTCAGGGAAAAGACACTGACAGAACTTTCAACCTCCCGCACTTGGCTGCTTCTAAGTCAACCCTTATAAGGGAGTTTCTTCTATAGTGTTTTGACCAATTTACTGAGGCCCGACTTGTCCAATCAGAACTGTGCAGCTAGAGTGGCTAAGAAAGCAAGACCCTTGCATATGCTGTATACAAGAGACTCACCTCTGATCAAAAGACAAAAACAGCCTGAAAGTAAAGGGATAGAGTAAAATATTTCATGCAAATGGAACTGAGAAAAAAGCTGGAGTAGCAATACTTATATCAGATAAAATTGACTTTAAATTGAAGAACAAAATAAAGGACAAAGAAGGGCACTTCATAATAATAAAGGGATCGATCCAACAAGAGGACATAACCCTAGTAAACATCTATGCACCTAACATAGGAGCCCCTAAATATATAAAAAAGACATTGACAGACATAAAGACAGAGATTAACAGTAGCACTATCATAGTAGGGGACTTCAACACCCCGCTCTCACCAATGGACAGATCCTCCAGACAGAAAATCAATGTGGAAACAGTGGCCTTAAATGATACTTTAGACCAGCTAGATTTAATCAATATTTTTAGAGCATTTCACCCCAAAGCAACAGAATATACATTCTTCTCAAGTGCACATGGAACATTTTCCAAGACAGACCACATGTTAGGCCACAAAACAAGTCTCAATAAATTTAAGAAGATTGAAATCATATCAAGCATCTTCTCCAATCACAGTGCTATGAAACTAGAAATCAACTACAAGAAGAAATCCAGAAAGCACACAAATACATGGAGTCTGCATAATATGCTACTAAATAGCGAGTGGGTCAAAAATGAGATCAAGTAGGAAATCAAAAGATACCTCGAGACAAATGAAAATGAAAACACCACAACCCAAAATTTCTGGGATGCAGCAAAGGCAGTTCTAAGAGGGTAGTTCATAGCAGTTCAGGCCTACCTAAAGAAGCAAGAAAAATTTCACATCAACAGGTTATCCTTACACCTCAGGGAACTGGAAAAAGACAGCAAAATAAGCCCAAAGGGAGTACAAGGAAGGAGATAATAAAGACCAGAGTGGAAATAAATGAAACAGAGACCAGAAAAACAATACAAAAGATCAAAGAAACAAAGAGCTGGTTTTCTGAGAAGATAAACAAATTTGACAAACCTCTAGCCAGACTCATCAAAAAAAAAAAAAAAAGGAGGACAAATTAGTAAAATCAGGAATGAAAGAGGCAAAGTTACAACAGACTCCACAGAAATACAAAAAATCTTAAGAAATTACCATGAATTATATGCCAACAAATTTGACAATCTGGAAGAAATGGATAATTTCCTAGAAGCATAAAACCTTCCAAAGCTAACTCAAGAAGAAACAGAAAACCTGAATAGACTGATTACCACCAAGGAAATTGAATCAGTAATCAACAAGCTTCCAACAAACAAAAGCCCTGGACCAGATGGCTTCACAAGTGAATTTTACCAAATAGTCAAAAAAGTATTATCACCTATTCTTCTCAAACTATTCCCAAAAATCCAGAAGGAGGGAAGGCTCCCAAACTCTTTCTTTGAAGCCATGATCACCCTGATTCCAAAATCAGACAAAGACTTTACAAAAAAGGAAAACTACAGGCCAATATCTCTGATGAACATAGATGCAAAAATCTTCAACAAAATCTTAGCAAACAGAATTCAGCAATACATTAAGAAGATCATACATCATGACCAAGTGGGTTTCATCCCTAGTATGCAAGGTTGGTTCAACATCTGCAAATCAATTAAT
>NW_017731482.1:635171-646604 GCF_001890085.2 Hipposideros armiger
TAGGGAATATAATCAATAATGTTGTAAATATTTTTTAGGGGGCCAGATGGACTCATGTCTTGTTAGGGAGACCACTTCATAGACGGTGTAGAGGCCTGACCACCACACTGTATTTCTGAAGTTGATGCTGAATAATATTGTGTGTCAACTATAATTATATATACATATAGTCATGGGATGTGGAGTAGAGTGTGGGAATGGAGTCAATGGAATTGTAATAGATAAGTATGATATCGAGGGTGGGAGGGCAATGGATGGGGGGAGGGGGGTTGTTACTTTGTGAGGGGTGAAAAGGGTAACTATTGCATTGTTCTGTACACCTGAAACTAAAAACAAAACAAAACTGTGCAGCTATGTCCTCATTTGCATCTATATTAACCAATCAGAGCTGTTCCATAACAACCAATCAGAACACACAATTTTCACCAATCAGGGCTGTGTGATTTGGACCAATCAGCTATGCAAATTTGAATTCTCCATTTGCATAAAAATGGACCAATCAGGAACCAGGGTGGAAACTTTCTCTATAAAAATAAATAAATAAAAAGCAGCCCTGCCTTTGTCTTAATGGAGCACACTTTGGTTTCCACCAGAGGCTGCGTTTCCCAATTTGCAAACTGTTTACCTGAATAAAGTTTCTCCTTTTTTCACACCTCAGACTGAGAATTTGTGTTGACAACAGGGACCTTGCATTCTGTCACCTGTGTGCTTGATAAGCACTTACGGTCTGCAAAGAGTTCCTGCAGTTTCCTGCTTCAGCAGTGCTTGGATGAAACCCAGTGCTTTCCCACCCCCGCCAGCTGTTCAGAGCCAGCCCTGTCAGGCCTCTACACCATCTATGAAGTGGTCTCCCTACCATTTACCATTTCCTCACAGTACCCTCAAACTGTCCCAAGGTCCCTCTGCTGTCGCATGTCCTCAGCCACCCGCCGTGATGACCACGTCTTCCTCACAGGTTGTAGAACTACCACTAGGACCCAGGGGCCATCAACGTGGAGCTCGATACTTCCTATGTCTAACAACTGTCCATGTCTTACTATTTTGACCTTGATGATGTGGCTTTGTAGAACTTTGCAAAATAGTTTCTACATCAGTCTCGTGAAGAGAGAGAACATGCTGAGAAACTGGTGAAGCTGCAGAACTGACAAGGTGGCCAAATCTTCCTTCAGGATATCAAGAAACCTGACCATGATGACTGGAGAATGGGTTGAATGCAATGGAGTGTACATTACACTTGGAAAAAAGTGTGAATCAGTCACTCCTGGAATTGCACTAACTGGCCACTGACAAAAACGACGCTCATTTGTGTGACTTCATTAAGACTCATTACCTGAATGAGCAGGTGAAATCCATCAAAGTTTTGGATTACCATGTAAGCAACTTGCACAAGATGGGGACCCCCAAATCTGGCATGGCAGATTCTCTCTTTAACAAGCACACCCTGGAAGACAGCGAGGAGAGCTAAGCCTTATGCTGGTTTCCCATAGCCACTGTGGTGACTTCCCTGGTCACCAAGGTAGTGCATACATTTCGGGGCTACCTTTACCTTTTCTGTAAATTGTACCAAAGCATTTACTTATGTTCATTCATTTACACTATTTTTTCAGATAAGTAATTTGGTACCCCCTCCCCAATAAGCACCTACTGTGTGCCACGCCAGGGTGGGCTGCCAGGATACAATTGAAGCTGATGTATTCTGAGACTTCCAATTGTTCTGCCACTCTGACTGCCTCCTGAGTGTACCACCCGGGCCTCCTCATGGTCCTTCAATTAAAAGGCTAATGCACCACAGACACTTTAGAAGCTCAGGCCACTTCAATCCAGGTCTTGGACCTCCCGGACCTCCCTGGCCTCTCCATTGGCTCCAGGATCCGGCCACTCCTCTCTCTCTATTCAGTCTTCTATATTCTACTGGACTTATGGCCTTGGTGACAGGTGCCACTTCCCTGGAGTCTGTGCACTTTTCATTAGGTTCATCCAAGAACCTTGACAAGAGCCGGAGACCTTATACCAGGTACTGTGCTAAGCACATTACATGAATTATCTCATCTTCCTATAATCCTATAAAATAGACATTATTATTATCATCCTTATTTTACAGTTGTGGAAACTGAGGGTCATAAGTTTTAAGTAAATTAATAAGTAGTGGAACTCTGGATTTGAATCTAGCGTTGTCTATTCCAAACCATTCCTCTAAACCTCTACACTGTTGTGCCCCATGTTTGTATTTGAGAAAGGCAGCAGTCAAAGGCATCCGTGATATCTTCATGTACCAAATGGAGAAATGTTTGCTGAGTAGAGAAGAAAATGATCCCTGGTTAGTGGGCAAGAGCATCTGTGGATATTATGTTGGATTAAGATATTCTACTGTTGACTTAGAACATAAACATCAGGCCCAAAACTCCACCTTGTGGGAAGACAGGTGTCTCATCTAAAGTTCTTCCTGGTATAAGTCCCCTAGGGAAGATGTGTGGTCCAGGGCCTGAAAAGCAAAATTGCTGTGGGGTCCTAGGCTATGGAAGAGAGAGGCCCCTAGTCTCTTAGCCTGGATTTTTAAACGTATTGGTGTCTAGAGGGGTGCTCCCAAGTCAGGAAGAGACAGGTCAGAAACTTGGAAAGCAGGGTCTTGATCAGGCAAAGCCTTATTTTTCTCCCTGGGATCAATTAGCACCTGGAGATCAAGTGTCACCTGATACTCCAAACTGTTTAGTAGGTCACACTCCACTCTGTTCATTTCCCTATTGTCATCTCTGTCTGAACAGCCTTGTTCCAGCCCTTGTGAAGATTTTAAAAGGATGCATTATTTAGATAATATTTTCAAATAAACTTTAAAAATAAGTAGACTCTTTAAAAGAATAGTTTTATATTTATAGAAAAATTGCAAAAGTAGTACAGAGGGTTCTTGTATACCCTCACCCAGTTTCCTCTATTGTAACATCTTATAATGAACCAATATTGATACATTATTATTAACTGACTGACTAAAGTCCATACTTTATTTGGATTTCCTTAGCTTTTACCTAATGTCCTTTTTCTGTCCTAGGATACTGTATCGCATTAGTCATCATGCTTCCCTACCCTCTTTTCGCTCTGGGACAATTGCTCAGACTTCCCTGTTTTTGATGACCTTGACAGTTTTAAGGAGTATTGGTCAGGTATTTTGTAGACTATCTCTCAATTTGTTTTTTTTCTGATGTTTTTCTCATGATTAGATGGGATTTACAAGTTCTTAGGAGTAAGACCACACAAGTAACATGCCATTCTCATCACATCAGATCAAGGGAACATATTATTCAATACTGTGAATGTTAACCTTGATCACATAGCTAAGGTTATGTTTGTCAGGCTTCTCCACTGCAAAGTTACTAAGAGGATGCATTCTGTGTAGTGCCAACCCAGACCACTAAGATGGGAAGGGCAGCACCCCTGGAAGTCTGCATGGTGGTGATAATAGTAACCAGTAAGAGAACCCTCAGCGTGGAAGTTAGATCTCAGAGGGTGGTAGCCCTCTCTCAGCTTTAATGGTTGTGGGCTCTACCAGCTTTAGCAGGTAGCAAGTCTCATTCATCTCAGTGTCCCTAATACCTGCACAAGGCTGTCTGATGAATGCATTGGACTTTTTTTTCTTTTGCAGATGCATTTTTTTTTTAAGCTGAGCCATCCTGCCACCTGTTGGCAGCTCAGCGGCTGCTCAGCTCAGGCCAGGAATCGAACTGCTGTTGCTCAGAGCTCAAATTCTTGAGCGAGCTCTTAACCAACTGAGCCCCTCGGCCGGCTCTGCAGACGCATTTTTTTAATTGAGGTGAAATTCACTTAACAAAATCAATCATCTAAAAGTGCACAATACATTCCACGGCTTTATACATACATTCACAGTGTTGTGCAGCCACCCCTTCCACTCAGTTGCAAAATGTTTTCATGGCCCTGAAAGAAAATCCCATATCCATTAAGCAGTCACTCCCTAGTCCCTTTTCCCCTCAGCCCCTCCCTGCACCTAACCTGGAATCATATAATATGTGAACTTTTGTGCCTGGTTTCCTTCTCACAGAATGATATTTTCAAGGTTCATCTGCATTGTAGCATGTGTCAGAACTTCATCCCTGTTTACGGCTGAATAATAGTCCATTGTATACATATATACCACACTTCGTTTAACCATTCATACATCGATGGACCTTTGGGTAGTTTCCACCTTTTGGCTATTGTGAATAATGCTGCTATGAATATTTATGTATAAGTATTCATTTTAGTACCCTTTTTCAATTCCTTTTTGTGTATACCTATGTGTGACTGGATGGTTTTAAAATGCAGTATTCCTTCACAGGTTTTTAGAAAGCTGATCAAACATTTGCAGGAGCTCTGGTTAAAGGGATTTCTGTCTTGGGCCCAGCTCAGGTTATCACCTTATCAATAGGTTGGATAAAGACATGATATACATGTATCAAATTCACCCACGACAAGAAGCCAAGAGAGAGAGCTAAAAATCATAATGCAAATATATAAAGAGGGCTAAGTATCAAGTGTTGTGTTAGGTTTCTTTAAGTGATTGTCCAAGCATAGCATGTGGAAGAACTGGTTTACCAACAATTATGCAAAAAGGAGCTCAGAGTTTGAGCTGACCACAAGCTCTACATGAGCCAAGGCAATGGCTACCAAATAAGCAAATGTAAATGTAGGCTGCATTAACAGAGGCATAACATCCAGAGCGGAGGTGATTGCCCAACTCTGTTCCACATGCTGTCAGACCCACCTGGAGCTCTGATGCTTCTCTGACATGCTGTGGTATACTCTGGGTCAGGAGAAAGTGACCAGACTACGGAGACCTTGAAACCAGGTCATGTGACAAGTTGGCAGAGGACTCAACTGTAGCCAGGATGGCTGAAGCAGGGTCTTTGCTGCTCAGCGTTGGCCGGACTGGTCCCTGGGAAAGAGGGCTTTTTTCCTATCACGGTGTGATTTCCCTTCCTTATAGGGCTGGGTGTATGGAATGAGCAAGGGAAGGATTCAGAAGGACATCAGGTGAGCCCAGGTGAAAGTCACCTGGGATTCAGGTGACTTTCCTCAGGTTTTTCAATATTGAGAAACAGGTCTAGTCTGAGGGGAACCGAGGGGCAGAGAGAATGAACCTAGTAGTGTTGCTTTTGTCTCCTCCTCCTCAGTCCTGTTTTTCTTCACCTCCTCTCTTATTCCTCTCCTCCTCCTCCCTCCCTCTCTTCCTACAGACTGGCATCCAGCACCATTCTATCTTGGGAGGAGGCAGCTAAATCATACCAGTTAAAGATTTTTGTTAGAATAATGGGCAGAAATCAACAGGGATTTAACTGGCTAAGTTGTAAAAATCCAGAAAAATGCTTGTGCCATTATGGTGAATGAAAAAAAGCAGAGTATAAAATTATATATACATTATGACTAGGTTAAAATGCATAGAAAACTCTAATATTATAAAACACACCAAAATCTTAACATCAATAATCTGTGTGGACTAGGAATTTTTATTTTGTGTTTTATATTTTTCTGTATTTTTCAAAGATTTTGTAATGAAGAGGCATTATTTCTGTAGTGAGGAAAAAAAAACAAACCAAAAACGTTTTTTGTGAACGGATTTAACTGGGATAGATGCAGGGTGCCATGGAGGCAGTGCCTGCAGTTTTCACCTGGCCACCTCCTGCCCAGCCCTGGGCTGGCTATGTGGCACCCCCATCACTCAGTGGTTCTTCTGGTCCCTGGACTTCCCCACTCAGGGCCCCATTACCAGCAGTCACTTGGGAAACTTTAGCAAACACATGGCATTTGGCTTACATACAAATAAGTGACTCTAGAGTAGGAAGGAGAGCTGTAGCTCACTCTTAGGTAGAAAAGACCTGAGGGTTGGAGAGACCACAGAATGGGTGCAGCCAGTGGTGTTAGGCAGTTGCCAGAATAAAGCAGGTCTCTCCTCTCCCAATGTCACTGGCAGGAAACATGGGTTGCCAGGGTGGGGTTCCGGAGGAGGAGCCAGGGGCAGTGCGTGCAGCTCACGCAGTCTCCAGACATCACCATGTGAGAGCCTGGATTCACTGAGCACCTCCCTAGTGCTACCCTAGGCTGATCCTTTGTACACATTCATTTAATCCACATATCAAGCCCACCAGCTCGACATTATTATCCCATTTTGCCTACAAGAAAATTGAAGCTCAGAAAGATTAAGGACCAGCTCACCTGGGTGGTACACAACAGATGTGCTCCCTAACCACTATTGTCTACAGCATTTCAGCTTTCTGCTTGGTAAATGACTTATTTCTTGCCCTTCTTGACTTTGATGTGGCCCCACCGATCTTTTGGTTATTGCATGTGATGACATTTTAACTGTGGCTGTGGAGAAAGGCCCTCCTTCTCACTTCCTCATCTCTCAGGGATGGCAGATTTATGGAGGTGACAGTTGCAGCCCTGGCTCTGGTGGGTTATTCTGGGCCCTGGAGGCAGGGGGCATCTCTGTGGCCTTGAAGATAGAGATGAGACCCTCAAGGAAATCACAAAAGGCAGGTCTCAGGTCTCAGGTTGGGGTGAGTTCCTGTTGCCAAGGGCATTGTGATCAAAGCCTGGACAGGACAGCTGGGACTCCTCACGAGGGCAGTTGGAACACATGATCACAGAAGGCCTTCGTCTCCTTCAGATTCTAAGATTCTACATTTCCAAAACTCTCAGATATTGATAAGGGGTAGTGACGGGGCAGTGGGTTGGTGCCTTCTCTCACTTGGTCAGATGCTTGTAGAGCCTCAGCTCATGAACTCAAGGTTGTAACCATGGGCATCCTTTATGGCAAGGATGGGCAAGTCCCATATGCCAAGAATGGGACTTAAGTTTGTGTAGCTCTTGGTGGGCCTTCTCTTGAGGGTGAGAGAGACTAGCCTTTCGGGCTCAAGGCATAGCTTTCTCTGAACTAACTCTAGAAACATTTTATATTATGTGCTAGGCAGAAGGGTTGCCTGGGCTAGGTGCTGGGAACACAGAGGGGGATCACCAGACCCTGACCTTTCATGGAGGCAGGCAGACCCAGAGCTGGGGGCTCAATGCTAAGGAAGAGGGACACACATTAGGGGATACAGGAGCCAGAGGAAGGGCCCCTACCTCTGGGAACATGTACCCAAGGACTTTAAAGAGCTGGTTCTTTACTCTCTCCAGTTCCAGGAAGGCCTCCAACAACCTGTGGGGCCCATGCTGGTGGCCTCAGAATAGCCAAGGTTATGCTGAGTCTGCCCGCTGCCCAGGCCTCAAGTGCATTGAGTCATGGCAGCCCAATCCCAGTTGCTAGAAATCTGGAGACAGTAACAGCTGCCTCATGTGGCCCGTTGGGTAACCGAGAAGAGGCTAGCGGTTTGTGGGCATTGAGTAACAGCTGGACTTCCTGAAACTTCAAGTTTCTTTTTGGACCACTCCCCATCTTCCTCTTTCAGGGTCAGGCTAGAGACTGGGGAATATCCTCAAGCCCACATTCATTTATTTATTCGCTCAGCAGTCACTCGCTCACCACCTCTCCTGCTCTTGCCTGTCCTGAGTCGGAGACACATCCATGGGGCTCTGCCCTCCTGGGTTCCCTGGCTCAAATAATGGTACCACTATCTATTCCTGCTGCCAAGGCAGAAATCTGGGCGTCAGCCTAGACTCCTGGCTCATACCCACTCACGACCTACATTCCATTTTCCTGTAGTACCCTGTACTTCCCCTGTCATATCATATATCATCTTTTATCGTAAAAGCTCCAATTGTCCATCTTCCCCTCCTAGACTCAATGAAGGCAGGGACTATGTATATCTTGTTTTCTACTATATTTCTGGCACCTGGCACAGTGCCTGCCACTTAGTAGATGCTCATTAAACATAGTTATATGAATTAGTAAGTCCTTTTAATTCCATTTTCTTAATATTCCTTGGAGCCATACCCTCCTCCCATCCCCCAGCCACACAGCCTTTGCTCAGATCTCCTCCTTCATCAAAACTGTCAATCAGCCTCTTAATTGAGCTGCCTGCCTCATCTCCCCCATTCAATTTATTTTCCACTCTACAGCCAGAACAAGGCCACATTTTTGGGATGCAAAACAAAAATGATAGCAGATATAACTGATCAGCCTATTGTGAAAGTGATCAGGAAGATACACAAAACTTCAAAACCTTGCAGTGATACGATATAAACTAAAGATAAGACAAGGTCACAAGGCAAAGTGCAAGGGAAAAATTGCACTAACTATATGGTAGATGGGAACAGATTGAGAAACACATTCTTGGATGACACATCACCTGCTCCTCCCTCTGAAACAGAACAGCATGTGTCATACTGTCATTAACTGTCCATGTGTCCTTTTACTGCAAGCTCCTTAAAGATGAAGACCACATCTAATTTATCTTGGTGTCTCTGGCATCTAGCACAGGATTGGCATATAGTAGGCACTTAATAAATATTTATTGAATGAATCAGAGGATTAAATGAATTAATGAGTGAAACCAGTGGTTCCAAAATAGATAAAACAGACTAATCCCCACTGCCTATTCCTCTAAAGTACCCAGGGGCAGCAATGACTAGAAGGACCTTTGGCCATACCCCAGCAACACAGGATTATCTTCCAAACCAGTCAGAGTGGTTGAGGACACAGATCATGGGGCCAGAAAGTTTAGATAGAGTCCTGGCTCCACCAATTATTAGCTGTGTGAACTTGGGCAAGTAATCTAACCTCTCTGGGCCTCACCATCGTCATCCGTAAAACAGAAATAGTAATAGTACCAATTTTAGAGGGTGGTTATGAGAACTAAACTTATATTCGTGTGTGTAAGTTCAGTGTATATACTTAATATATATACACATATACACACACATATATAAATAAATTTACATATCTATACTATACTATATATATTATATATAATATGTAGTATATTATATAGAAATAGAGATAGCACCCTTTAAGTGCCAGCTATTACTGATAATGATGGTGGTAATTCCCTAATCCATCTCATTAGCTTTTCTTTTTCTGTGTCTACACCATCTATCTAATGGTGGAATTGAGATTCCCACGATTAAGCAGTGCATCATAAAGTTGAGAGAGTCAGGAGGTGGTGCCTAGCTTGGCTTTATTTCTGACTAATCAAGAGTGAACAAAAACTATCAACAGGGCACCTGTGAAAATTGTTCTGAAGATTCAGATGAAGAGCTTATTATTATCTCCAAAATGATCTTCTATAAGAAACAGAATAAAACTCTAAAAGTCATTGGTTTGGTATTCTCAAAACAAACATGCACCCCAGGAAGCTTTGATATAGTGGTTATTTCCTGGGTGCCTCCCAACTGGATAAAAGATATGAATAGGCAGTTCATAGAAAAGGAAATGCAAATGGCTCTCAAACATGGGAAAAGATGCTTCATCTCACTCATAAAGGAAATGCAAACCAAACCTACAGCTCGACATAAATTTTCACCTATCAGATTGGCTGAAATCCAAGAGTTTGATATCACAGGGTTGTGAGGTCCTTGTGAAATCCATTGCGGGGATTTTTAATCTCTGTGGGGGTGTTACTTTGAAGAATTTACCCCTCACCCATACTTTCAGCAATGTTGTTTAATTAACTGAGATTTCCTCCACTCTAGCTCCAGGGGTGGCCTTGACTGGCTGAAACCTGCTAAATTTCTCGTCAAGTAGAGATCATTAAAAACTAATGGATGATCTTGAGTAAGCTATTTAGGTTACTGAGTTTTGTTTCTTCATCTGTAAAATGCCAACAATAGTAGAGACTCATGGATAGCAGCCAGCTCAGTGTCTAGCATATATTTAATAAATGACGTCTTTTATTGACTGGTAATTGGATACTTATCAATTTAAATATATGTGCCTGATCTAATCTAAAGGCTTATAGAACTATAAAGTAGAGCTCTAATCATTTCAGAAGGTAAAAACAAGAAAAATTTAGAATGTATAGAGAAGAACAAAAAACACAGCAATAAGGAAGCATAAGAATAAAGAAGTATAATGAGAGTACCTCAGGTATTAAATATATATAAATAAATCAAGCTATGCTATTGTCAAATGAACTCAAAAAGAGTCTGGAGGCTTTGGCTAGAAATAAATGATAAAGATTTATTCAAGGGTCGTAGGGTTTGCAAAATGGAAACACATCTGGGCAATACCCAGAAGTGTTCTGAAGAAGAAAGAAAAACTGAGGGTTCTTATAGTAAAAAGTACATTCTTGAGAAGAATCAGCCCATTCTTAACTTCTGGCTTGACCTGAGATGGTAATCCTCTCAGTAACCAGTGGTTTGGATAATGGATGTCAGGTGGTATAGACGCATCAAGTCAACATTCTTTCCTTACTCTTTCAGGGGGTAATCAGAGGGTTACCTGGAGGTTTGATGTATTATATATTCAGGCATTGACACAAGACTGGAAAGTTCAAAAGTTTAAGTTCTCAGGCTAGTTAAAACAAGAATAGAATCATACCTCAACCTACTTGATTTTAATAATCTAGCAGCTTGACTGTTGCGATTCCATTTTATTTCTTTACTCTGTCCCTCTCTATTGAAGGCAACGATCCTCACATTATCACGATGAAAAACAAAATTCAACTAGACTATATACTACTTATAAGAAATACTTGAAATAACACAGAGTGTCCAAACGTATTAAAGATATACATGTAAACAATGAGATAGAATAATATTAAAGAAAAACAGGGGAAGAAAGAAATCTTGGAGTAGGAAAGGTCTTTTTTATTTTGGCTCAAAATCCAGAAGCCAAAAGAGAAAAGATTGATAAATTCAGCCACTGAAAAATAAAAACTTCTACATTAAAAAAAAACAACACACAAACCTATGGAAAGTCAAAATACAAATGACAAACTGGGAAAAATCATTTTTAATTCAGGTGACAGACAGAGGGAAAATCTTTCACAATATAAAAAGCCAGTAAGAATAGTAAGCCCAGCAAACTTAACAGAAAAATGGCTAAGGGATGTAATAGAAAGGAAATGCAATGGATCTTAAATAACTCTTTTGTTATGAAAAGATGTGCCCAAAATAAGAGAGATACAAATCCGAACTATACTGAGACATAATTTTTCACCTATCAGATGGGCAAAATTCCAAGTTTAATATCACCAGGTTGGTGAGACTAGGTGAAACAGGTTCTCTCATACAGTACTGATGGGAGCATAAATTGGTACAATCCCAATAGTGGGCAATTTGGCAATAGTTATCAAATTTACAAATGCACAATCCTTTTGATCTAGTAATAATATTTCTGTGAAATTTCCTAATTGAGACAAAAGTATATACATTGTTACTCATTGTAGAATTGCTTGTACTAGCAAAATTGGAAACAACCCAAATGTCTACCAGTAGAGAGCTGGTTAAATACATTATGGTTCATCTATACACTATGTTTACAATGCTCATGTATTCAGTTCTTTAGAT
>NW_017731482.1:652984-665188 GCF_001890085.2 Hipposideros armiger
GACTTGATCTCTAAAGCCCAGCGAAGAGAGTGTCAGGGTAAGATGTCAGGATTCATAAACTTCCAGCCCCTCGTTAGAAGGGATACTAACTCTCAAGCCCAAGCAGCTCGGGACAACGGGCAAAACCCTGAAAAAAGAACCTCAGATGGGCCAATGAAAAAGGAACTATTATTACTATTTTGCAGAAAAGGAAATTGGTGCTCAGAGAAGAGTCTGAACCTGAATCCAAGGCTGTGAGATTCAAGGACAAGCCCCTTTCCTTTGCTCCTCAGGCCTCACTAAGCCTTCTAAGCCTTCTGTGGTGCTGGCTCAGACACTGTGTGTCTCAGTTTCTTTGGCTGTAAAGTAAGGGAGAGGGACCACAGCAGGAGCAGGACCCTGGGCTGCCTACCCTCCAGTAGGCTGGAGGCAGAAGCAGAGCCTTGAGTCCTCATCTTGGTATCAAAGGAATTTTTTCTCTTTCAGTCTAAATAGCAGTTACGGTAGAGATCTGAAGGGAGAGGAGAGAGGGGTGTTGGTTGGGCCTCCAGTGCCCTGGGGGACTTCCCCACACTGGGACCCCAAGGCTCAGGCTCCATAAGTAGGGGCCACAGGGATTTCTAGTCCCCTAGAACAGCGATTCTCAACCTTCCTATTGCCGCGACCCCTTAATACAGTTCCTCATGTTGTAGTGACCCCCAACCATAAAATTATTTTCGTTGCTACTCTATAACTGTCATTTTGCTACTGTTGTGAATCATAATGTAAATATCTTTTTGTTTTCCGATGGTCTTAGGTGACCCCTGTGAAAGGGTCGTTTGACCCCCAAAGGGGTCGCGACCCACAGGTTGAGAACCACTGCCCTAGAAGCTGCATAGATCAGCTTGGACAATAGGCGGAGGAAGCTGGACAAGAGGCCTTTGTGTCTTCCAGGCGCAGGTCTCTGGAGGACTGCAGAGGAGGCTCAGCTGCACAGGACTGTGTGTCCACTCTACTTCTGCTCCTGGCAAGGCTGCAGCCAGCATCCTTCCTGGGCCCCTTCTGGGATCAGCAGCCAGGCACCAGTCAGCTGATATGGAGTCCAGCAGGACCCAAGGCCCTAGTGCTCTGAGCAAGCTCCTTGGCCACAGAAAGAGGCCTACTATGCACGTGTCTGGACACTGACTGTCCAAAGCCCAGACAGACAGACACTGGTTGGCGGAAGGGTGAGTGTGATTGCCTCTATTTCACAGAAAAGAAGGCCCAGAGAGGGACTGGAACAGGGTCAAAGTCTCCCAGTCAGTGCTGAAGCTCAGACACAAGCTACTCTCCTGACATCTAGACCAGAATGAGAGAGCAGGGGACAGTCATCCGTTCATCCATTCACACATTCAGCAGCTCCTGGGACCCCTGGGACGACAGTAGGAAGAAGGCAGACCTGGTCCCTGCTCTCCTGAAACTCACAGGCTATGAAAGCGACAAACATAGGGTCTCTGACCACCTAAGGCCATCAGAGTGATGCTGAGGACAGAGAAGGGAGTGATATATGTGGCTGCAGTGGTCTGAGAAAGCAGCTCAAGGGAAGCAGCTCAGGGTGAGAGAGCAAAAAGAGTGGGTGTTCAGGAAATTTCTAGTGACTCTTTCTGACAGATTAAGCAAATGGAGAATAGGGAAGTCTCCCTCCCATCCCCACCCAGTCCTCCTCTCCGGAGCTGGAGAGAGGCAGGACCCTGAATGCCTGGATTTCCTCCCTAGGGCAATGGGGAGCACCCCACCACACACACCGGGTCTCAAGCGAGGGAGGCGAGGTTTCAGGGTGGTGCTCTGAGCAGGTCCCTGTGAAGAGAGGGCACAGGTTCATGGCAAAGTCTCGCGATGGGCAGCGACAGGAGCCACACAGGCACCAGGCAAACTTTGCAAAACTTTAGCGTAGGACGGTCGCCGCCAGTCCCTCTCCGCGCAGCACTGGTGGCAGAGGCGCTGACCCCGCCGCTACATCGCTCGGCAGCGTCCCCGAGCGAATGACCGGCCGCCTGTCACTCCGGACAGGGGCGGGGCGGTGACAGGGTCTGAACAGAGTCCGCCCGCCCAGAGTTCGCCCGCCCCCGCCGGACCCGGCCGGTGCGGGAGCTACGCCGGGCGGGCGGGGCCCTCTGGCACGTGGGTCCCTGCGGCAGCGGCGGAACGCGAGCGCGGGCACCGGGGAGAGGTGGCCCCGGCATTGAGGGTGAGAGCGCCCGACCCTGGGAGGTGAGGAGTGGGCTCCCTGGAGGGGCCTGAAGCGGGGAGAGGTGGAGGTGCGCAGCCAGGGACCCGGCGGTGCGGACCCGGCCCTGGGCAGGCAGAGCCGTGTGCGTGTGGCTGTCGGAGTGGGGCACGGCTCCGAGCTGGTGTGAGCGCACCGGGGTCGGTAATCGAACTCTGTCTCCACTGGAGCGTAGATCCCAGGGAGTGAGTGCTTGTCCAGGTATTTGGGAAAGTCTGTGTGTAGGTGGGTGAGCTGGTGCGCCCCCTCAGTGTCGATAGCTGATCCTATGGAATTTGTTTATATGTGTGTGCTCTGGGGTGGGTGCCCCCTTGGTTGCTGGAGACCCGAGAACCCGTGGAAGTCTGTTGTGCCCCCTCACCCCAGTGGCACTCTGGGTGACCACCTCCCACTTGGGCGCTGGTAAGACTGGAGGATTGCTGGGGGTGTGGGGGGGGGCGGGGAGGCGGTGCGGGGGGAAGGAGAGGGTTGGGGCAGTGGCCTGGAAGGACAGTTAAGCCTCTATCAGGGGACTTTTAATCTGGCAGGCGGTGCTGTAGGAAGGGTCAGTTTGGAGAAAGGCAGTGCCCTCCCTCCACTCCCCAACTAGGGCTGCCAGTGGCTTGTTTGGGGCCCCCAGACCCAAGGGCCAGGCCCTGCTGTGGACTAAGACTGACAATTTGGGGTCTCAGGCTGGTGGCAGCTGTTCCTTTCAGCATGGTATCCCAACCTTCCCTGGGCCCACAGCCTGAGGTGCCTGGTTTGTTTTGGATCTAGACTGGAATAATGGGGAGCTTTTGAGGCTCAGGGTCAAGTCCCAGTAAAGTCTCAGTTATCTGTGGGTAGGAGTGGTTGAAAAGGAGATTCTTTGAGCAGACAGGGTCCACAAAAGCTCTCCAGAGAAAAAGATGTATATTCTAATCCTACCGTGGGCACTGTGACCCTGGGCAAGGCACACTCTTGCTCTGAGCTTCAGTGGCCTCATTTGTGAAAGGGGAATAACAACGATGTAGAATTTGAGGGCTCTTGAGGAGCTGATGTGTGCGTCGTGTTCAGCACCAGTGTCCTCTTGTACTGGTTCACAGTTTGAGGGTAGGTGTGGAGAGAACTTTCTGAAAACCAAATCTCAATTTTTTTCCTCCCTGGGCTAAACTTTCACAGAACTTTCTACTGGGGTATCTGTCCACACTTCCACCCAGCCTGAACCCCTTAGCATGGGATTCAAGTCCTTCAAGAACTGGTCCTTGACAACCTCTGCAGCCCCACTCTCCTGCCTGACTCTTTGCTAATAGTAATTGCATGGAGTCTGTTGCACACACTGGACAGTTTCTTACCTCTAGACCATTGCATGACACTCTAGACACTCTAGACACTGCCTGAACTACCCTCCTACTCTCATCTTCCTCCGTTGGAGAACTACAGACTCAGGGCCCAATTCAAACGTCCCCTCCTCTGGGAAGCCTTCCTTCCTCCCCCAGAGGCTCCCTTTAGAGCCTCTTCTGGGCTTTTGACGTCCCGGTGCTGACAGCCCTGGTCCCACCTTGGACTGTCATGGTTTCAGCCTGTCTCCTTTCCAATCCCCAGGTCTGAGGCCCCCTGGAGGGCAGGAACTGAGGCTCATATCTGTGTTGCCAGGACCCTGCACAGAGCTGAGCTGAAATGAGAGAACAGCAGCAACCTCTATCACCAGCTTCCATCCCCAGCTTCCTCAGTGAAGGCCTGTCTACAGTGGAGCTCCATGTCATTACAAAGAAAGGGAAACCAGAATCAGGTCATCAGAGTGGGTGGCACAGGTTGTCAGAACGATGTGTCCTAGGGCACTACAGGACCCAGAATGTGCAGGCTGAAAAGTTGGATTTCATCCTAAAGGCAGTAGGGAGCCATGGAAGGTTTGTGAGCAGGAGAGATTAAAGGTTAGAGAAGCATTTCAGGAAGATCTCTCTGGCTTCAGGGTGGAGAATGGACTGAGTAATACTAAGTGCATGGAGGTCATGGCATTTGTGATATTGACACCAGAGCCACCCAAACATTGCTTAAAGCCTGAGCCCTTGTGTCATTGGCCAAACACTTCCCTGAGCCCTCAGGTGCTTCTGCTAAGGAATTTGTGGACACTTGGGACTCTTCCTCCCCTAGTGGGAGCCAGGAGACTGGTAATTGATCTCATCTCAGTTCTGCTCCCAACTTGCTGGGTGACCTTGGGAGCAGTTCCTACCCTGCCAACCTCTAAACGGAATCTAGAGCCAGTAAGGCCCTGTGCTGACAGTTTGTATGTGGGAAGGCCCTGGCATGGAAGGTTTGTCACTTTCCTCTTCTCCCTGCCTTGGGCTGTCCCGGGGTCTGGCCAGAGGGGTTGGAGGGTCACAATGGGCAAACCTCATAAATGGCTGTCAAGCTTGGGCTGCAGAGTAAGGCTATTGCCCCTCCTGTCCTCCTCCTGCCCTGGAAATACAGGGCTCTGAAGCTTCTGGATTCCCCAAGCACCAGCTAAAAGAGTGTGAGAACATCACCAAGGCCTTATGGGCAACTCTGTAAGTGCTTTGATTTGGCTTCTTTCCTAGCTGTAGCCCTTAGAGAGACCAAGATGCTCCTCTAAGTGTCATTTTTGCTATCTGTAAATTGGGCATGATGATTCTTGCCTCTTCAAATGCAAGGTTGCTGTGAGGGTTCTTAAGATGGTGGTCAAGGCAGGGCTTTGTAAGCTGTAAAGTGCAATGCACAGGTGACAAGTGTGATACTCATAGACTTAAATGCATTTTGGAGACAATAATAGAACATGGGTGCAATAACAAGGGATCATTCTGGGTTTTGGAATTTTAACAGTTAACTTCCTTCCTCTCCCCTTGTTCCTCTGCTTACTAGTAAAATTTATAAATGTCCATCATTTTATTCTCCACCAACGCTGTGAGGGAGGGATTATTATCCCCATTTTGCAGATGAGGAACTAGATGCTCAGAGAGAATCTAACCCAAGGTCACACAGCCAAGGTGAAAGCTGGGGCTCCTGCCTACCTCCTCTTTCTCCAGAGAGCTTTTGTGGGCCCTGTGTGCTTCTCTCCCTCCCCATTCAAGACAGAAGCTCCATCTGGCTTTCAGGCTGAAGAAAGTTTGAATCCTGCCCTGAAAACCCATCTTTAGGTCTTGCTTGTGGCCTGATGACCCAGCTGCTGATAAGAGCATGCCTGCTCAGGCCTGCCCACAGGACCAGGGAAGCCTTGCTGATCTAGTGAGGTGCCCCTGGTGAAATACTTTTTCTCTTCCTGAACTGCCTTTTGTGGGCCTGTCTGGTGTACCCTTTGGCCCACAGCTTCCTCTTGGGCTGCCTTTGTGTTCTCAGGTCTGGCCTCCACCTGCCATTCGGCCTAATGAGGGGAGGCTGGCTGTGGGTATGCATCCTGACCCACAGGGTCAGTTGCAGGACTTGGCCAGCCCAGGTCTGCTTTCTCTCTCTCTGACCATATCACCCAGAACAGGTTGGACAAAAAGAGGTACCAGTGAGTGTTTGGGAAATGAATGACTGGGTGAAAGTGGGCATAGGGTGGAAGAGGAAGGTCTTGCTCTGTGGAGAGCTACAGTTGGTTCTTGAGCAGAGGAGTTCCTCCACTCCCCTGCCACACCATCTCTTAGGCCTGAGTCATTTCGGGTTCAGGATGAGTAACTAGAGTTCCTGCTTGGAGGGTGAGCAACCTAGGCCCTCCTGGGCAACTACTTCCTCCTTGGCCCTCTACCCTGGCACCCTGGCACTGTCATTGTAGTGACAATGGCACTGCCTAGGCACTAGAGTATGAAAGGAGGGCCTCCCTCAGACTTCTTAGGGCCCACATGACCCTCCTCTCGCCCCCTTCTTCAGGGGAGGCTCCCCTATCTTATTTACCTTCCATGGGGCACCATCTTTGCACAGGTCAGTTCTGACCATGTCCTTCCCCACTTAAGCCCTGCCATGGCTTCCCAATGTCCTCAGGAAGAGGCCAAGCTCCTCAGCCTAGCACTCCAGCCTTTTCATGGGAGTCCTGTAGCCTCCCCACCTCACCCCCAGCCCAGCCCATTCTGTTCCACCTAACCCTCCACTCCAGCCTCACATGACCCCTGGCTTTGCAAAAACAAGTCACACTGTCACACCACTGAGTCTTTGTACCTGCTCCTCCTTCAATGCCCTCCTACCTTTGTGCCCATCTAACAAACTCCTAATCATCTATCAGGTCCCAGCTCACATGACCCCTCTTCTGGGAAGACCACCTCACCAGGCTGTTTAGGGGTTACCCTGGACCCCATGGCCCCTGGGCTTCCTTTGGTCATGGCTTGATCACCCAAGTGGACTTTCTCTCCATTCAAACTGGAGCTCCTCAAGGGTCTGACCGAGTCTGATTAAGTCTGGGTTTCAAGGGTCCCTATGAGGTCAGGCACATTGGGGCATTGACAGTTGTTTGCTGAGACCCTGTGACTCTTCAGAAAGTGACTTATGATTGTGTTATTCTGAGTCCAGACTCCTGTGGTTCTGAGTATCTCAAAGTCAAAGGCTATCAGAAGCAATGAGTAACAGAATGAAACATTTAACATTCACCAGAAACTCTTTGTCTTGGACTGTAAGAACCCAATGAACTCAGAATTCTGGAAGCACTCAGAGGGAGACAGTCTCAGAAGCACGGACTCACTTGTATCCTGTTCTATACTTTTGTCCCTTTTTCCACCTTGGGTTTTCCTTCCTCCCTCTTTCCCTCTAAGCTGGACCCTTTCTGCTTCTCTCCAGACCTGAACACAGCCCCTTCCAGGAGCCTCCCCTGACTGTTCTGACCATGACCCCTGCCCCTCTGCTGGGTCACCAAAGGGGTCCCCCTGTTGAGAAGTGTCTCAGTGTCTCTGTGCCATGACGGGCAGACACAGCCCCCACATCAGGACAATATATGATTTGCTAGCCTCATTGAGCACCCACCTGCCCCCTTGTCTTATTCATTCCTCATGAGCTGCTTTTGTAGTGGGAGCCCCCCCCCCCCCCCCCCCCCCCGATTGACCAGTGAAGAACCTGAGGCTCAGAGAGAGGAACCGATTTGACTGAGATTGCATATCATGGGCGGTTCCAAGTTGGAGCCTGAACCCAGGGTTCTTGCCTCTTGAGTTTGGCTGGAGGCCCCTGGGTGTGATAGGTCGATGTGGAGTCCAGGAACTTGTGGTCCTGAACTGGTTCAGCTTAGCAGCATGTCTCTGTAAGCCATGGGCTGGGCTGGGCTGGGCTGGACCGTGACAGGTCAGGGGTGGGACAGGTAGTTTGGAGTCCTGCCCTGGGGTGGGATTGGAGGCGCTCAATGCCACACTGAAAATACTGTAATTAGAACACCAGGCCTTGAGTAAGTCCCTTCCTCTTAAGGTGTCTCAGTTTCCTGATCTGTCAGGTGGGAAGACCAGTCTGGCTGATCTGAGACCTGCACACTCAGATGCACCGAGCTCAACCCCAACACATGGCTCGCACAGCCAAGATCCTGGGGACTCCCAAGATGGAGAGTGCCGCCATAAGGGGCCATAGAGCCCGAGGGCTTCCTAGAGGAAGTTCAGAGGCTTTACATTGCAACAGCACCTGTTGATAACATCTGAGGTTACCCCCTCAGCTATTTTCCCAGACCAGCCCCAATATTTGTGGTGCAGAAAGCACTCCAGGCAAGGCGGGGATCCCAAGGTGGGAGGACCCCCGCATTGGGGGCAGAGGATGACTTCCAAGATCCTTCCTTTCTTCTAACCCAACCTTGCCCTCTACTCCTCTCAGTCCACAGGGATGACCGACAGTTCCCCAAACATACTGGGTGATCTCTTGCCCTGGTTTTTGCTCACCCTGCTCCTCTTCTCTCTCCATTCACCTGACCCCTACCCATCTTCCAAAATGCAGGTCAGGTGTCTTCTCCTCCAGGAAGCCTTCCTTGACTACCTCCCCATTCCCATTGGGGGCCCTGTTGGCTGCTTCCTTCGGCCCTGATTATCCTGAGTTGTTATTACCTATTTCTGAATCTTCTCCCATGTGCTACTCCCCTCCCCCACCAACCTTGCCAGAGACTCACCTTGGAGTCCCCAAGTGCCCTGCACAGGGACAGGCGTAGATATGATAACCTCTATAAAGGGTGAGTGAGTGAAGAAATGTGGTGAGGCCTGGGGCCTGCTGGAGGTCCCTGGACTGCCCTCCCTTCTGAGGATGGCCTTCAGTGTGGGAAACTTGATCTGTGTCATTCTGGCTGTGACCTTGCTGCTCTGCCCAAATTCCTGCCTGTTTCCTGCCCTTCTTGTCTTTCTGGGATACCCCCACCTTCCTTGCCTTCTTTCTCCACCTGCTGAAATCGTAGCCCTTTTAATAATTTCATAAAATGAGTCTAAATCGTCTTCTTTAACTACCTTAACAACCTTATGGGGTCGGGGCAGGTATTGTTCTTAGATTGCAGGGGAATTGAGATTTAGGTTGTGGAAAGGAAACGTGTCCAGGTCCTGCAGCTGGGAATGGCAGAACTGGGATTTCCCACTTTTCCAGTGTCCTCCTGTGCTCCTCCATGGTGTTCTGGGTCCAGGTTCTCTGTTTCCCTTCACAGCACCCCACCTCCAGCAAAGGCAAGCAGCAGAGCGTTCCAGAATGGTGATGGGTCACTCGCCCCTTCCAGCCGAGCCAGGTGGGCAGGCGAGCGGGTACATTCTGCAGCCACCCTGGTGAACAAGCTGGAATGTTGTCTAACCATCCTGGAAATTCCTCAGCTGGCCTGGAAACTTCCCCAGCCATTCCTCCTGACATTGGGCTCACTAGCCTGGAGCCACAGAGAGACAGACTCAGCATGGGGTAGAGGCAGAGTCAGGTCAGTGGGGCAGGTAGTCTGCATGTTAAGCTTTGCTCTGCCCTTGACTCACTGGTGACCTTGGGTGAGAACTTGGACTACTCTTTCTGGCATTAGTTTTTTTTTACCATGAGATGGATACAATAACCATCATNTTTGACAGATGAGGAAGGCCTGAGGACAGGGTTGGCATCATGGGTGTGTGACCTGTACAGTTACACCGGGCCCCAGGCTTCAAAGGACCCCAATCTAGGCTTAATGCTCTGCTATCCCATCTTAAAATTCTTACTAGTTCTTTAACAAGGGGCCCATATTTTCATTCTACCCTGAGTCCTGCAAATTATGTAGCTGGTCCTGCTTGTGGGGAGGTGGAGCAGAGGCTTGCCCAGGACTGGACTAGGCTTTCTGCCTTACAGGCTGCCTTCCGTGGGTGCCTGCATCCTAGCATGCCAAGAGGGAGAGCTTGCAGACTGCGTTTGGCATCAGAGGCCTGGCCCCTGCCTGGGAAACCTGAGGAGCACAGTTCCCAGTCGGTGAGGCAGGCAGGACTGTCCAGGCCTAAGCAGTGGTCCGGAGAGCAAACAAGACAAGGCTGCTGGAGCCAGCCCAGCCCTGTGTAACCAGAGCCACAGTGTGGGTTTAATGCCATGTCTCAGCCATCACTCCGGGAACTCAGCAGGGCCCTCCTTCCCAGCAGGTTGCAGTTCTAGGGCCAGGGGCCCTACCACAGATTCATTGTATAAATTGGGACATTCACTTCCGCTTTCTGAACTTCAGTTTCCCTATATGTAAAATGGTAATGAAAACACCTACCTCACAGGGTTCTGGTGAAGATTAAATGAGATACTTTAGCACAATGACTAGCACAAAGAAGGTGATCACTAAATAGAGTTCTTACTCATTCACTCATACAACAGATATTCATGGAGGCTAACCAGGTTTAACAGGGACAATGCTAGGTGCTGGACATTTAACTGTGAACAGGATGGACCCTAGCTCCGATCTCAAAGAGATCCTCATTAGAGGGGGAGATAGACATCTACAGCGACAACAATGGTGTGGTAAGTGTGACAAAGGGAGGTACCTGATAGGGTGCCTGGACTGGGCCTTAGAGGAGCCATGTTGGGGAGCTAGGAGAAGAAGCCAAGGGCAGAAAATCGTGATGTGTCACTGCAGGCAGAGGGAGCAGCAAGCAGCAGGCAGGAGGTCAGTGAGAGCCCAGCACTACCTTGTGACTGGATTACAGGCAGATGAGGCGGGAGGTGGGAAGACCTGGTCTGGCAGGCTGCAGAACCCGCTTTCTCTTGAGGATATTGGGGTTACTAGAGGGTGTGATGCAGGCAATGGCCTGGAGAGGTGACAGAGATACCACCCTAACCTGTGAAGGAGGGCTTGCAGGTCTCATGTCCCAGCTTAGTGAGGAGGCCTGAGCCAGGGCCTGGCCTCCACACCCAGCACGGGTTCTCAGAGCAGGTTTTCTTAGGGGAGATGATAGAAGGCGAGAGAGAGAAGATGAGAAGCCTTGAGAGAGCCAAATGCCTCCTTAGGGGTAGCGAGACAGGAAGCCTCCTAATGCATGAGGAGAAGCACTCCTGCGTTGTCCTNAAAAAAAATTAATAGTTTTCCTCCCACCTTCTAAGTTCTTCTAGCTGGGCTAATAATCAAATTAATAGAGACAGATTAATAGGGAAAAATAAAAATTTTAATGCATGGGAAATTCACATAGGCATGAAAATTCCAAAGACAATGACGCAACACTGGGTATATATGACATTTTGGACAAAGGAGGAAATGGGGGAATGAAGTCTTAGATTTCAGAAGTAAGAATGGGCTATTTACAGGTAGTTGAGGAAGAGAAGAATGCACAGTGAAGGCAAATCCTTGCTAGGCAACTCAGAAACAATAGGGCACAGGGAGTATCTAGCTAACAGACCCCTGCCTGAAGGCCTCCTATTAACCATAATTCAAGTTAGGCTAAAGCGAACATCCTAAGATTTCCTTCCTGAAGCAGGTTTTTCTACCTGAAATCTCTTGGGCAGGAAAGTGGAGAAAAGCCAGAGTTTCTTTCTGAGTATTATTTCTTGATAAACAGCTTAAAATCAATATCCAAAAAAGGCAGCTTCAGGGTGGCAAAACTTTGGTCGCCTTCAGATTCATGGTTTAAGAAGACCTGCAACTGCCGTATGAAAGATGGACAGGATGGGCAGGGGTGGAGGCAAAGAGACCAGTGAGGGGGCTGGCGCCATGTGGAGGAGAAACACAGGCCTAAGGCTGTGGGGTGGGGAAAAGTGCCATCGCTAAGCCACTTCAGCAGTTGAACTGACAGGTCCTGGTGAGTGATGGTTTCACATGGGTGGGAAAGAGAGAGGTTGTCAAGGACATATTGGAGTTTGAAACCTGGAAGGATGGATGGTGGAGACCCTTCTCAGAAATCAGAGATTGGCTTTGAGAAAGTGCTGTGCTCCACCTTAGTCTATTGAAGGCATCCCCTAAGGAGTAGACAGGGTGTGACCCTAGCCAGAGTGGCATGTAAAGGAGAACCCAAGGTAGAGGAGACTGGCACATAGCTACCAGCCCACTAGCCCAGGTCAGCCTGAGGCTCCCGGGGAAAGGTACACCAGGAAAACAGTGGCCCAGGAGTATTTCCCAGTGCTCCCGCCTCCTGTTCTATTCCTGCGCCCACCCATCTCTTCTCTCCACCTTGCCCCACACTTGCACTGCACTTACAGCTTGGGGACCTGGCCTCAGCTTTCTTGGACCCCACTCCCCCATTGTAGAGAAATGAAGGAGATGGGAAAAGGCCGGGGATGTTAGTTTTTTCCCGTGATGTGTCTGAGGTTCTGGTGGATGCTGGGACCTCACACTACCAGGTGACTATCCCCTCACAGAAGCCCTGTGCCCAGTGTGTGTGAGACAAAAACCAGGGCCAGAATCCAGACCACCCGGGTTCCGGTCTTGCCTGTGTCCCTGACTTCCTGTGAGGATTTGGGCCTCAGTTTCTTCCTCTGTCAAGTGGGAGTTTGGCACAGGTGATTGCGAAAGGCTGTTCCCGGCCCTGACTAGGACTGTATGTATGAGTGTGCAGGTGCACTGCATGTACATTTCAGTGTGACTGTGTGTGTCTCTTGTGTAGCTGTGTGTGTAGGCGTGTCCTTACTTGTGTGTATTCATGTGTGTTTGAAACACCTATGGAGGAATGATTAGA
>NW_017731482.1:665416-681303 GCF_001890085.2 Hipposideros armiger
CAGAACCTTCCTGTGAAAGGGGGCTCCTGGGGAAGGAGGCTGGGAACAACCACCCCCAGAGCGTGTGAGCTGAGGGTGGATGGCTGGGGTGTGGGTGGGCAGAGGACACCCCTACCTGGACAAGCACAGCAGGTCACCTCTATGCCCCTTTTGGGCCAAGGTTGGAGCAGGAGGAGGGGGCCTTGGGGGGGCTTGACCTGCCTAACTTCCCATAACCCAGAGTGCACACTCGCTTCATCTCCCTGTGTCTCAGGAACCCTCAGCACTGCCTGCTTGCCCTGAGAAATGCTGGAAGCTGGGTGCGGCCCCAGGCGGGGGACCTGTTTTTCCTGTTTCCTGCAGCGTTCCCTGCAGCCCTATCCAGGCGTGTGCATTCATGAATGAGGAACCTGAGCGGGTGCTGAGCATCCTGACAAGGAGAACGGGGGCTGGTCAGGTACGGGCGTGCGAGGGTGGGGCCCACTGGCTGGGTGACTGGAGCAGGCATATGCATGCGTGTGTGCATACACTGAACTGGGGGATCCCTGCCCTGCTCCCTCATCCCAGGCTATGATGAATTCAGGCTCTGAAGCCAGACATCGCAGGGTGTCAAGCCCAGTTTTTCCAATTCCTGGCGTTGTGACCTTGAACAAATAGCTTAACCTCTATGGCAGAATCTACTGAGGAGTGAGGGTGGGGAATGAAATGAAGATGCTATATGGAAGCTGCTCAACCCAGGCTTGGCCCCTACAAAGTGAGGGGGGCAGGGCTCCAGGATCAGGAGCCCAAAATGACCTGTGATCTGAGCCAAAGATGGGTGAGAGAAAAGAGTGTGACTGGCTCAGACAGCTGACCCATATCCAGAATGCCTGGGTCCAGTTCCCCATCTCCTAGCATTTCCCCGGCCTGTTCAGAGAAGGGCAGGGCCTTCTGGGCCCTGCAGCTCTTGAAAGAGAGAGAGTCCAGGGGCCTGTCTAGGGCAGAAGCAGGTCTTAGGTAGGCTGGGCCCCAGGAGGGCTAGATGAGTCCTGGCCACCTAGGGTCAGCAGCTGGGAAATCTTTAAGTGCCATTGTCCTCTGGGAGGCTTTCAGAGGCATAAAAGGAAGAAAAGCCGTGGTTATAAAGCTCAACCTCCTCTGGGATCCTATAGCCTTTTGTGTTTGCTTCATGCATTCATTTATTCACTCATTCATTCATTCTCTCATTCATGTTATGCCTGCTTTGGATCAGTCCTCTTGCTGGATGATAGGGACAAAGAAAAGAATCAGATGGACCCAGCCCTCTGGAAGCACCTGGAATGTGTTGGGGTAGAGGGTGAAAAGACAAATGACTAACATGGTGTGAGGAATGCCTGGGAGGGTGTTAGGGGGAGAGCTTCAGAGATGAAGTGACCTTTGAGAAGAGCCTTGTGGGATGGGCAGGCTGGCGTGCAGTGTGGGTGGGTTCTGGAAAGGCTTTCCAGGCAGAAAGAACAGCATGAACAAAGGCAGAAAAGCCTGGCAGGGCACTTTACATGGCTCTGCTCATATCTCCCTCTAGTCTAGGAGCTCTTCAGGGCAGGGCCAGTCAGAACGGGGCACAGAGGGGCTGGTGAGTGGTGTTGGACAAAGTTAAGTAGGAGCTGGTCTCGTGGGAGCAGCGAGTGAGGCCCCAATAGCATCGGAGGTCAGAAGAGGCAGAATTGAGGGCTGGGGATTTGGCTCTCTCCATATACAGGGGTTGGGGGCCCAGGAAAGATGTAATCACAGGTTGGTGAGCCAGCCTGTAGAGAGAGAGGGTGTGCAGGGTTAGTCTGGACAGGGGCCATGGCGATGGAATCCCCACATGGCCTGGGAGGGTGGAAGCCAGAATGTCTGAAAACAGGTGGAAAAGGAGCTCCTTGGGTTCTCTGGAGACTTAGGAAAGTCTCCGCCCCTCTCATTAGTGTCAGAGATTCCACTGTTGGTGATTAGCAAGAACACTGTGCAGAACAATAGGATGTTGACTAAGGGAGGATGAGGGCCCTGGCCCCAACTCTGAGGAGAGACCCACCAGGGCTCAGCGCTGGAACAGGAGAGGAAGCAGCATCTCAGAGGTGGGACTGGGTGTCTGTCCAGAGCATGGAGGGGCCACTCTCCCTAACTCCAGTAGGGAAGAGGCCTCATGGGAGAAGTTCTGGGCTGCAGTTCTCCAAGGCCAGGGAATTCAGCCCATGAGAGGTCTGAGTCTCAAAGGGGCAGGAAATGCCTGATGTCACTGGGATTCTGTGGCAGAGCTGGACACCCCGAGCTGCTGTGCTGGGGTGGAGGGCGGGGGAATGTGGTCCCCTCTACAGATCCTCAGCCTCACACTCGGGGCTCCACACTCCCCCAGCAGCTTCTGCAAGCCAGCGACTCCCAGCCCACATCCCAAAGTGTCCCAGCCTTTGGCCATTCCCACATCCCCACCGTATTCCTTCAGGGTACCCCACACTTACCATGTCTGACACTGAATTCCTCCTCTCCCCTCCCTTGCTCCTCCCAGACGCCTGAGCCATGCCTCTTGGCCGCCTCTCTCTCTTGCCCTCCTGCACCCAGACTTCCTTTGGGCCAGTCTCGCCAGCCTCCCTACCAAACAGCTCTCAGAAGTCCCCAGGCCTGGCCCCAACTTGGTCCTCAGCATCATTTCCCTGGCCCACCACACTCGCCGGCTCCACAGCCTCCAGTCAAGACCTGTTGCTCCTCCACCGGTGACCTGAGAGAGCACCCCCACCCCAAAGATTTAAGGGAAAGGCCACATCTGATCTGAGCCTTGAAGCTCATCACACCATAGCGTTTCTACTGTGTGCCGGGCACTATTCCAAACATTTTACACAGATCATTCACTCAGTCCTCACAGCAGTCCTATGATATAGGTTCCATTAATCACCTCATTTTACAGATGAGGAAACACGGGTGGTCTGGCTCCAGAGGCCAGGTTCTTCGTAATCACAGCGGTTTACTGCGCTGAAGGATAAAGAGCTGTAATTTCAACAGGTAGATATGAGGGATGGGAATGGATTTTAGGTTGAAGAAGCAACATGAACTAAGGCTGAGAGGGGAGAAGTGTTGGGCACATTCAGGTCACAGAGGATGGTTGGGGCTGGTGAGGCTGGCAGAGGTTGGATTATGAACCAGTACCAACCTGAGGGGCTAGGCTTTCTTCTGACAGCAGGCAGGAGCCATGGAGTGTTTCAAGCAGAGGAATGACTTTTGTCTTTTACAAAGATCCCCCTAGATTGGCGGGGAATGAGGCTGGAGACAGAGAGGCTGATGCAGTGGCTTCAGCAACGAGGGCGGAGGTGACACTGGGCTGCCTGGAGCAGGGGTGGAATGGAGGAAGTGCCTTAATGCCAGGTCCTAAATCAAGGCCCCCAGGCAAGAAAGATGCCAGCAGGTTGGCCCTGCCAGAGCGCCTCCATACCTGCCCCCTCTCAGCGTGGCACCACATAGGCTCCTCCCTGCCTCCTCACCCTGGACCTGCCCTGGCTCCTTGGGAAGGAACCTGTGTCCACAGGAGGAAAGCACAAGTGTAGACTCCCTTCCTCCTGGCTGCACCTTGCTGACAACAGGAGACAGAAAAGATCTGGGGTGGGGGTAGCAGGGTATTGGGAAAGAAGGGAAAATCAGGGACCTATGTGTCCCTCAGCTCCAGGTCCCCACCACCACCCAATCTCAACTTCAAGGGCCTTGAAATGCTTCTGGAAGGCCAGGCCGGGCAGGACACTTAGGGTCTAAAAGAGTGGATGTCTCTGGTCCTACAGAATCCCCAAGTCCCAGTTCTAAAATGAAGGGAATTGTGCAGCCCCAGGTTCTCAGGGTAGGGAGTCTCATGCGTCATCTGCCCTCTTTGTCCTCCCAGACACACCCACACACGGGGCATGCACGAGCCTTTCTGCAGACTCTGCTTGCATGACCCCCATATGCCAGGAGTTCACTCACTATCTCCATCCTTCCGTGTGGGACCGACCTGGATAGGAATTGTAGCCTGTCCCCAGCTGTGTGACCTTTGCCAAATGACTTGAAAGATCTGTGTCTCAGGTTCTTTATTGGAAAACCGAGCATGACAACCTGGCTCCCACAAGCATGTTGTAAGGATGGAATGAAGCAACATTCATAAAGCACACATAGTGAGATTTGAAAAAGGTCAACTTGCCCTGCCCTTTCACACTGTTAGAAAGTTATTCTTTGTATTTGTCCCAAACCTGCCCACCTGAGACTCCTGCTGGGATTTCCAGCCTGCCTTCTGGGAACTTTGGGCACATTTTCACCCTCCAGGCTGAGATATGTATCCCCTACCTCCCAGCTTAGAGAGGGCTCTTATTGGTCACACTGGTGGGGATGGGGAAAGAAGGAAGGTAGACGACTGGTTCTCTGGTTGCTCACTGTCAGCTGGGCAATCAGGCCCTATGGGTGTGTTATATACCCACTAGGGACAAAATAGGGGAACCTCAAGATAGCAATGGTATGAAAGAGAAGCTGGGTAGGCCTGGAGGAAGCTTAATTTGCCCCACAAAGGAAGTCGCCAGCTGCCCTCACTCCTGCCTTCACCCCAGATTTCCCTGAAATCTACGAGAGGGTCACTATCCCATCTGGTAGCCTCACAGGACACGGAGCAAGAGTGCTGTTTACAGATGCAGAAAGTACCAGAATAGAGAAGTATTGAAAACATATTTGCTGAGTGAGTAAATGAATGACTGAAGAGGGAGACCCTTGGAAATACTCCCTCAAATACCAAAATACCAGGCGCAGGGCCAGAGCCTCCCTGGGAAGCAGAAGGTTGAGCCTCCAGGAAGGTATGAGCTGCCCACTGGCCAGAATCACTTCAGAAGGCAATGGACACGGGTTGTGAGGAGGAGCCAGTCAGGCTCGAAAGCCCCTGTCCATGAATCTGAAATGATACCCTCTGGGATCCTCAGATTCTAGAGCTCAAAATTCCAGATCTAGAACGCTATGCTCCTGAGGTTCCAGAGCACAGTCACCAAACTTTGTTTTTATAAAAGGCCAGATGGTAAGTATTTTAGACTGAAGAACATATGGTCTTTGTTACAATTATTCAGCTCTGTGTAAACGGAATGGTATGACTGCATTCCAATAAAACTTTATTTATAAAAACAGACTGGTGGGCTGGATTTGGCTCTCAAGATTTAGTTTGCCTACCCCTATTCTAAAGTTGTAGAATTGTATGGTCCTGATATCCATGGATCACATGCATTTTTGAGGTTTCAGGGTTCTGGGTCCAGAGAGTCAGGTCAGATGGCAACAAAGGCCTTGAACGTAGTTGGGCAGATCTTAACCAAAGGTGCCTGGACACTTGGGGTCCCTCACAGCCCTGTTCAGGTGGGTGTGTCAGACCTCCCTGCTGAACCGCAGCTGTGATCCTGATGGCTGTTCTCCCTACCCCACCCCCTTCCCGTCAGGACTATGGATGCAGACCTGGGCCTCTGGAATGGCACCATCAATAACACCTGGGATGGGGATGAGCTGGGCTACAAGTGCCGCTTCAATGAGGACTTCAAGTACGTGCTGCTGCCTGTGTCCTATGGTGTGGTATGCGTGCTCGGGCTGTGTCTGAACGTCGCGGTGCTCTATATCTTCCTGTGCCGCCTGAAAACATGGAACGCCTCCACCACTTACATGTTCCACCTGGCCGTGTCGGATGCGCTGTACGCGGCCTCCCTGCCGCTGCTGGTCTATTACTACGCCCGCGGTGACCACTGGCCCTTCAGCACAGTGCTCTGCAAGCTGGTGCGTTTCCTCTTCTACACCAACCTTTACTGCAGCATCCTCTTCCTCACGTGCATCAGCATGCACCGGTGTCTGGGTGTCTTGCGCCCACTGCGCTCGCTGCACTGGGGCCGGGCCCGCTATGCCCGCCGGGTGGCAGCCACCGTGTGGGTGCTGGTGCTGGTCTGCCAGGCGCCCGTGCTCTATTTCGTCACTACCAGTGCGCGTGGCAGCCGCATTACCTGCCACGACACCTCGGCCCCCGAGCTCTTCAACCACTTTTTGGCCTACATCTCCATCATAATGGTCCTTCTCTTCGTAGTGCCCTTTGCTACCATCCTGGTCTGCTATGTGCTCATGGCCCGGCGGCTGCTAAAGCCAGCCTACGGGACTGCGGGGGGCCTGCCACGGGCCAAGCGCAAGTCGGTGCGCACCATTGCTGTGGTGTTGGCTGTCTTCGCCCTCTGCTTCCTGCCTTTCCACGTTACCCGCACCCTCTACTACTCCTTCCGCTCGCTGGACCTCAGCTGCCACACACTCAATGCCATCAACATGGCTTACAAGATCACCCGACCGCTGGCCAGCGCCAACAGTTGCCTTGACCCTGTGCTGTACTTCCTGGCTGGGCAGAGGCTCGTGCGCTTTGCCCGGGATGCTAAGCCACCCACAAATACCACCCCTACTGCCCACGCTACCCGCAGGCTGGACCTGCGCAAGTTTCACAGAACTGACACCAAGACAGAAGATGGGTTGGCCAGCAGTGAGAACCCCAGGCAGACAGAGTCCACGCTGACTGGTGGTGGGAACACTAAGGACATCCGGCTATAGGACCTGAACCCCTCTGGCCTATGCAAGTTTATATGGGGGACACTGTAGGGACTAGGACTTGTTCAAATTGGATGGTCTCCCATCCAGTCTTCTGCCTCCTGGGAAAATCCAGCTACATGGTATAAGGGTTGGTGCTCAGGCTGGGTCAGGGTTTAGTGTGGGGGAGATGGGTCTTACCTGTGATAGGTTCTGGGTCCAGCCACCCAATGCTCTGTCATTTGGCAGGGGCTCAGGACACTCCTTGTGGTCCAGAGAATCAACAGTCCCTACAGCCTCATCACCATTTGTATGTGTCAGTTGGGAAATAAGATTTCAAGAAAGGCAAGGGTTCAGGGCCAATGCCGCTGCTCGCTTGACTCATCCACATAAAGAGCTGGCTGTGCCTGCCAAGGTATACCTAGGCTGGAACACAGCCTAACCAAGTCAAGTGGAGAAGCAGGCCATTAGAGGAAAGTGACATACCACGATCACACAGCAGAGTCTGGGCCTGAGCTACCAGAGAGGGGAGGAGTCGCAGGTTGACCAGAGGACCCTGGTAAGCAGTCAGGGCTGAGACAGAGCTTCCCCCAGAGGGTCTGGGGTAGGAATGGGTGCCACAATGGACTCAACAATGAAGAGGGTCCTCCACCCAAGAGAGGAACATCTGGAAACTGATGTCATAAACCCATCTGGAGGCTCCCCTGGGCTTAGGGGCCAGTTTGAGGCTGTAACTTATACTAAAGGTGTTGTTGTCTGCTGAGTTGTGCCCTACTGTGTGGTTGAAGGATGGGGATACAGCCTGGGAAGCTGTCACCAACCACACTAGGGTCCTTTCTCCAACCTGCTCTTGTCTGCCACCTGCCTTCCTACTAGCTGCCCCAGCTGTGCTCACACATCAGGTATCCCCTCTCCAGATCCCACTTTAAAGCTAATTGGCTTCTGTGCCTGGTTCTCCTGGGCACAGAGAGGAGTAGGGTAGGGTCCCAGTCCTTGGGATCCCTCAGTTTAGGACTTCATGGTGACGACCAGTCAATTGCTGCTAAATGTTAAATCATTTAACTGGCCAGCCAGGGGGGTAATGGGAACCCTTTATTTGTAGCATTGCCAATTGCCATTGTGCAAATACTCCTCCCATGGCCAATTTCAGACTACCTCTGTGAAAAATTCCTGAAAATGTAACAATTGGTTCTTGCACGCAGGTACAATTTGCTCTAGCACACCACTGGATAATACTGAGTGGTTGAGCTATGGACCAGGGGGTTCAGGGAAGGCTTCTTGGAATGGGGGAACTCCTGAGCTGTAGCTTCTGAAAAGTGTGGTTTATCAGAGAAGAATCCAGGTGCAGGGTGCATCCTGGGCAAGCACATGGGGGCAGTAGAGCAGGATGTGCAGGAACTGGAAGCAGGTTGGGCAGCTGGCGCCCAGGCTCAAGGCAGGAATGAGGCCGGGGCTCCTTGGTCACAAGGAGGCCAAGTCCTGCCCTGATCATCAGGTTTCCTTTGCACTGAGTAGTGTGGGAGAGGCTCACACTTCTCCCATCCAGCGCTCTACATGGTATAATGGTTGGTTCTCAGGCTGGGTTAGGGCTTAGACGGGGGAGATGAGTCTCACCTGTGACAGGTTCTGGGTCCAGCCAAGAGCACTCTGGAGATTTGTGGAGCTCAGTTGGGCAGGGCCCACTAGCCTTTGGGCAGGGGTAGGGCAAAGCTGACAAACCTCACTCTTAACCTCAAGGGTAAAGACATTCTCTCTCACTCTGCGAGAGCCCTTGCCCTACGGGCCCACTCTGCCTGAGAGAAGGTCCTTTTCTCATCCCATGTCCACTTGCCTCCTATGACTTCTCCACACTTCCCACTCTACCTTGGCGAAACGGGGCACCCTCAAGGGTTGCTCTATTTAGAGTCTAAGTCCACAACTCCTTCATGTGACAGGGACCCATCACAAGCCATGACCCAAATGATTACTCTGCACTGTGCAATGCGGGTGACCTGCCCAAAGCAGTGTTGAATGCTTACCTTCCACATTCTAGGTTCTATATTTCTATTAATGTAACCAGGGTCTCTATGAGCTTTTTTCATGACTACCTCTTACAGACTGTCCTCAAGCTTTTCCTGTAGGCTCAAGCCTGTCTCTTTCTTACTAGCTGCTGCTCAGGTGGCACCCCATCCAAGTTTATAGGGTCACCCTACCCAGGTAAGATGTTCTGTTGGCCAGGAGTGTGAAGGCTGTACTCTGACTCCCTTAGCCCTGCTTAGACCCAGAGGCAAGGGTTACATATCATGGCTTGGGGGACTTGAGTGTACATTGGTGGTTGGGGTTGGGGCTGTGGTCACCACAGGCCCAAGTTCCCCTAGTTCCCATTCCTTTCATACCCTGCCCACCTACCCCTCCTGCAACTGCCCTGGAGACCCCGAAAACCTAGGGTCCCACAGCTCATGGAGACAACATTATGGCCTAGCCCCAGGAAGGCTTCCTCAACCCCCTGCCTGCAGATTTCTAAGGACACAGGACCTAGGGGACTGGGGGAGCGGGGCTGACTCACCATCTAATCCTGTGGCGGGCATTGGTGGGGGTGGGGAATGGAGACACTAAGGGGAACAGGGTCCCATCTCTAGACCCCAGTTGGACTGCCTGGCCCCTTGTTGTGGACATCTGGCCTTGTTGCTCAGTGCCCAGGCCACCCTCCTGGTGGGTGAGGTTCCTGATCCTCCTGCCTTACGCTATTTTCAGCCCAAGTAAGAGCAGGATTTTCCACTCCCAGCCCCAGACCATTGTCCAGCAGTGACATGGGTGGGGGTGGGGGGGACCTGCCTGCTCCTAAAATATCTCACTCTCCGGGCCTCCCTGCTCCCTCCCCACCTTGACATCACTTCCTGGGGCTGTTGACTTCTGAAGGCCACTGTGAAAGGGCACAGCCAACTGACAGGAACCCCGGGGATGATCCAGCAGCTGCAGACTCAGCTGGAGAGGGGCACGGCCTTGCCCAAGGTCAGTCAGCAGGTCAGCATGGCAACTGGACATATGCCAGGGGCTCAGGCTGCCCCTGCGACTCTGCTCCCCTTAGTGCAGGTCGATGCTTTTGTGGGATCTTGCCATCACCTCCACCGCCCCAGTTCTTCCCACCCCAGCCAACACAGGTGGACAGAGCTGCAGAGCTGAGGCCAGAGATACAGGGAAGGAGACGGGGAGGAGCGGGGTGGGGCTAGTAAATGCCTGCTGACTCGCCTGCAGCAGGGGCACTGGCACATGAGATGTCTGCCCTGAGTGGCAGGTGTCCCAGGGCCCCGGAGGGAGGGGGGAGTCCCAGAGGACGTTCCCACTCTCACCCTCCAAGGCTAGGAAAGACCCTGATCAACATGCGGCCCAGACACAGTTGCTCCAGTCTAGGTCCAGCTCAGGCTGCTACACGGTCACGGCAGATTTGGGCTGATCGATTTAGAATCAGGTGCATGAGGAAGGGAACTTGTGTACTAACCCGTGCCCCAGGCACTGTGTAGGAGCCTCTCGCATTCATGTCATTTATTCTTCACAACCATGTGAAATAGACATTCTTATCCCCCTTCGGCAGATGAGGGGACAGTCCCTGAGAAGTGACAGCTTTCTCCAGGTGATACAAGCAGTAAGTGGGTGAGTCGAGATTGAGTCCAGGTCCATCTGACTCCCAGATTAGTTCCCTTTCCAGCATCCTGTGACACTTGCAACCCCTGTGGGGCAGGGGGGTCTTGTAAGCAACCCTTCATGTGGTTAAGATGAGAGAGGCCATGTAGCAAGGATGAGATTAAGAGCACAGATTCTACGCCCAGACTGCCTGGGTTTGAGTGTGGTCTCCACTTCCTCCAGCCGTGGCAACTTGGGTAAATTACTTAATCTTGCTACACCTCAATTTTCTCATTTCTAAAAGGAGACACTACCTCCCATGTGGGCATTTGGGAGGTTTACCTGAGTTAACACACACGGAGCATTTAGAACAGTGCCTGGCCTGTGGTAAGCATTTACATGCCAGGCACTGTTCCAAGGGGATATGGAGTGAATCAGCCAGTCCCTGCCCTCATGGAGTGGACATAATTTGATATGGAACCACGTGAGGATAAGTGATTTGAAGGAAAGGACAGCGTGTCCGGCCAGTGAGCACCATGGGTCCCCCGTGGCCGAGGCTTCCCCAGGGTGTGGGGGGAAAGGAGCTGGTCCATCCTGGGGTAAGCTGTGGGACCACCCTCTGCCCTGCCTGGCGCTGGGTGGCTTTCAGGCACACAGGTTTGTGTGTGTTTACAGAACTTTGTCCAGGTACCTGGCGGTGGGAGGGCAGCAGGAAGAAGGGACAGTGGGAGGAGAAGGAGAGGGATGATGCCCTTGATATCAAGCTTCTGGAGCCAGCCGCTATGGGCTAGAGAGCTCCCACCTACCCATGGCAGCAGGGTTAGCCATTTCTCCCTGACGAGTGGTGCCTGCCATGGGATGCTGCAGCCACTCACTCCTTGGTTCAATCAAGAGCTCGGAGACCCCGGGTGGGAGTACAGGACTGGAGCTGGGCCAAAGCAGGCAATGAATGGGCCGCGTTTGCTGTGTGACCTGAGGCCACCTGCCTGCCTTTTGTGGGCCACTCACTGGAAAACTTCCCATGTCCCAGTTCTCCCTACCTCAATTAGGGCATCCGCTTCCTAGATTTTCATCAAAGGCACAGCTAACAGCTATAAACCCCAGGCACTCCCAAGACCCCCTGGGTTCTCAGTTCTGAGGACTAGCCTGGAGGCAGTGGGTCTCCCTTGCAATGGGTCTCCCCTACATCAAGTGACCAGAGAGGTGAAGTGACTCTGTTGCCAACACACAGTGCTGTGGATGGAGCCAGTCCAATGTCTGATGCTCCTTCTCCTGTGGGGTGAAGGATAGAGTTTGGCCAGGAGTGGTTGGGCTGCAGGGTGAGAAATCTGCTTGTCTTCCCAAGTGGTATGTGCTTGTGGTGGGTAGAGGATGGAGGGAAAGGAGCCAGAGAAGCCAAACTCTCATCCTCCTCTGCCCTATTGCACTACATGACTTGGTGAATTCTTTCTCCTCTCTGGGCCTCAGTTTCTGCATCTGCAATGGGGTTCGGTATGGCCCAGCCATTCTTCCTCTAGTAGGGGCTTCCTGGGCTTGCCTCTGTCTTGGCTCCAGCTTAGCCAGGTGTTCAGTCTCAGCCCTATTCCAGCCAGGAACAATGGGCCAGACCGGGCGAGTCACTCATCGGCCCCAAACCCAGTCCCTGAGGGCTCCACCCTGGACTATTTTCAGCCCTCGGAGATGGAGTCAGAAGAGGATTTTCCACTCCTAGTACAATGGCTGCACTGGACCATTGTCCAGCAGTGACTGGAGATACGCCTGCCCCAAAATATCTCCCCTGCCCCAGTCCTCCGGGCCTCCCTGCCTGCTCCTCGCCTCCCCACCTTGGCATTGCTTCTTGGGGCTGTTAACTCCTAAAGGCCACTATGAAACAGCACGTGAGTCCCCAGGGAGACATGACCAGTTGGAATCAGTTTTCTGTGCTGGCAGTGATCCCAGGGATTGTTTGGCTGCTTAGAGGCCCAGAGAGGGCTGTGCCTTGGCCAAGGTCATGCAGCGGTCAGCATGGAGACTAGATGTGACTCCAGGATGCTCTAGCTGCTCCTGCTGTCTTGGCTGCTTTCACTAGCACTAGTCTGTACTTCCTGGGGGGTGAGAGCTTACCTTCAAGGTTTGGGGTGGACATCCTGGGAAGAAGCCTGAGTGGCATGGGTGGGAGGGGTGTATGTTGGGTTCTGACCTTGGAGCTCCCTATTCAGCCCTGCTTTTACCAAATGTGGCTTTAGCTTGCACTGAACTCAGAGTTACCAAGTAGCAGATCTGGGAAAAGAAAGAGGTTGGAGGGACACGGGGCAGCCGAGGCAGGAGGAACAGAGTCCTGCCCTAGTTCAGCCATCACTAGCTCTGTGATCACAAGCTCAGTTTCTTCATCTGTAAAATGGAACTGTTAATACCTGTTTTTCTAGTTTACTGAACAGTGAAAATGCAGTCAGGCACAAACTCACAACTATTTTATTTTCCTCCCAGCAATGTTCTCTACTCAGTGATATCTCATTTCCCTTTCCCATCCATAAACTGCGTATTTGGCAAACTCCAAAACTTTGTGTCACTTTTGAATAACAAAGTTCAGTCCAGTTTCAAGTTCCAATCCCTACTTAATTTACTGCTCACTCCTCCTCTACCCCAGTGCTGGAAGGACCCTCCTCACACTGCCTTTGGTTCCTCTTTTTTGGGCAAAGTGGGAAGGGAAGGGACCAGTGTATCTTTCCCAGTGCTGCCATAGCCTTCTCTTACTGTCCTTGCTTCTCTGGCCATGGCACAGGGCTATCAGTGTCTGTCTGTGTGGAGCCCTCCAAACGCCATGAGTGTGCCCATCTTTCCTGCTGAGACTCTACTGATATCACCGTCTCCCTGAGTGATTTACCTAGAGCATCCCTCACCTGGCTTGGGGGTGGGAAAGCCCTTGTTCCCCCTTCTTCCCCCTCTTCTCTGCAGAACTCACAACTGCAGAGATGTTTTCAAGTCTCCAAGCCCAGTGTCCGGCTAATATAGTCAGAGTGGAGAGTGGTAGAGGTTGGGGTAATAAGCTCTGAGAAGGTGTCCGACCCCAATGTTTTTCAGGTTTCTTTAGAAAGTGGGAATATTTTACCCCTGTGTCTCCTCAGATTTATGTCCTGGAGCCAAATTCCAAATCAGCAGTCATATAAAAAGTCCCACATCGTTGTGGGTTGAATGGTTAGACCAGCCTTTGTGACCAAAGCCATTGCAAAATGTGGGGGAGGAAATTAAAAGCCTGCTGCATGTGTCATCACACAGCCTGTGCTAGTGTGTGTGTGTGTGTGTGTGTGTGAGAGAGAGAGAGAGAGAGAGACAGAGACAGAGAGACAGAGAGAGAGACAGAGAGAGAGAGAGAATGCTGAGGGAGAGGTGCAGCCCCACTGACACCAAATAGACACCTGGAGACAGGAGGGTCACAGGTTGTCAACCAGCCTATGGAAGGCAGAGAGGGACCAGAAGGGGCTGCCAGGAGGTGAGACTAAAACCGGGACATGGAAGTATGGAAGTAGACAGGCTTGGGGGTGGCAGGAGAAGACAGGGAGTGGGGAGAAGATCCAGCTGCCAGCTCCGTGGACGCCCTCCCTCCCCATTCTTCGTGCTTTCCCTCAGCTCCCCTCCCTCCTGCCTCCCATTTCTCTCCCCTTTTTGCTCCCTGCTTTCGGAATTTCTGAGCGAAAAAGGAAACAAATGGGCCCTTCAGAGCTTCAGACCCATTCCTTCACTCTTGAGGCTGGCTCAGTTCCCTTTCCTGGCTGTGTTTATTTTACTGTGGGCCCCAGGTTTGTGGACGCTGTCCTGCTGCCCCCTGGTGTCCGGAGCTGGCTGCAGAGGCAGGAATGGGGGCTGGAGTCCAGACCTTCATCTGGTCAGTGATGAGGAGAAAACGATCCTGCTGCCACGCAGGTTGTTGTGGGGTGTGAGATGAGAATTAAAACAGGAGACACAATTTGCAAAACGTACTCTGACTTGCAAACAGGTAACAGTGCCTGACAAAACCATAATGTCTATCTCAGGCTATTTCCTGTATTTAGACCTACATGTTCCCAGAGAAGACCACAGCCAACCCGACCTAATGGTAACGTTCCATGAGGACTTCTGTGTTCTCAAACTAGGATCGTGGACTGTTTCAGCAAGTCCCTGCTTTGCAAATTCTGACCAACCTCTGCCAAAGACCATCCTTTGATTAACTCCAGCCCCCAAACCCTATAAGCATCCTTCCCTAACTCTCCCCTTTGGAGACACCCCAGGGATTCCCCAATGTGAAGTCTTTGCTGTAGCAAGTAATAAGCCCGGCCTTTTTTGGCTCTAGGTATGTTCCTCATGGTATGGGCTGATGGGCATTGGACAAGAGGTTATTGCCTCTTTCTGAGTGAAAGAGTGAGAGCAGGTGACATTTTAGCTCTCCATTCCAACCTTCCTGTCTACATGGCTCCTAGGGGCTGCCTCATCCAAAGCCCTACAGCCCCTGGCTGACCCACTCTGGCACCAAGATAATGCTCCACACTGTGGGGTATTTTATTCCCTCAGATGAGCACACTGTGTCCAGCTGCAGGTTCTGTAAAGGCAAGGCTGAGGGGCAGACACATCTGCTCCATTCTCAGGGGGCTGCCCTTTCCAGGCCCAGTCTCCTCAGCTTGAAGAGTCAAAGGCACTGACTTCACCCGCTCTGGTTCTGCCAGGAGGAGGTTCCCTGACAACAGCCTCATGATGTCCTCTGGCCTTGGATGTCACTTTGACCTCCTGTTTACCTTTAAGGAGGCCCCATCTGGGGCCTCCCACCTCTACTGGCTGCCAGGAAGACCCTGAAGCCCTGGGTCTGAGGACACAGTTGAGTGTGGGGGAGAAAAGCTAGAGCAGCCCTCCCAAAGGGCCTGTAGATCTGGAACTAGATTCCAGGCCCCAAGAGCCAGCCCCTCCTTCGGGCCTGGGAGCTGAATCTTCTGAAGGGAATCTGAAATCTTCTCCCCTCTCTGAGGGTAAGGCCTCTGAAAAGGTCTATCTTCCCCTAAAGATTCCCCTCTGTACCCTCCTAATACCCTAACATTATTTGCACCCACTTCCCCACCTCCACAGATGGAGGGGTCACTTCCTCCCAGGCATCCCTTTTCTCTGTGGGAGAGCCCTCCTCACAGGAGCCCTGTCTCCCCAGCTCAGCCTTAGGGGCACACAGCATCTCTGCCCTCAGCTTAGGGGAACCATGGGAGGGTATGACCATGACCTCGAGTTGCACCTTCTCCCCCCACCAGAGGCCCTGCCCTCTGTATGCCCCCTAGAAATCCTAGCCTCCTCACAGGGCAGCCTCCATCCCTTGGGAGGTGTGACCAAGCTCAGCTGGTCCTACCAGCACCCGCTATGACTGCATCTGGGCAGAAGTTAGGATTCACCCACCACCTGCAAGATGCTTATAATTTAGATCTCTCCCAGCACATCCGTAGTTAAAATGTGCCTGACTCTCAGTCATGTAGATGGGGAGGCCCAAGTGCTGGGCCCTTGGGGTGGAGTGGGAAACACAAAAGTGAGAGGGGGAGGTCTCAGCCAGCCTTCAGGCCCCACCCTCACATCCTCGCTCTAGACCCACGCACCCCTTCCACAAGCTTTTACTCCACCTGAACCCAGATGCCCTCATTCACAGGGCATAGAGAGCACATAACCCTAATGTCAGACAGACTTACACTTGAATCTCAGCCCTAACACTCATTAATCAGATGGGCTTGGGCACTTCAGTTTCCTCATGATAAAAAGAAAAGCAATAATCATACTCACTTCATATTTTATTTGTACTG
>NW_017731482.1:681807-689228 GCF_001890085.2 Hipposideros armiger
CCCCGGTTCGGATCCCACATATGAGGGCCAGTGACACTGCCCTCCCTTCCCTCAGTTCCCCAGCACTGTTCCCATCCCCCCAATTCCCCAATAAAAATCTTTAAAAAAAAAAAAAATGAAGACCCTCCCTATGGAGCTTACATTCTAGTGGGGTGAGAGAGACAAAAAGCAACAGACATAAAATGTAAATTGCATGGTCTTTTAAAGGGTGACAAGTGTTGTGGGGGAAACAGCAGAGCAAGAAGAGGGATTTGGAGGGCAGGGAGTTTGGGATTTGAAACAGGATGGATCAGGGGAAGCCTTCGGAGAAGCCAAAAAGAGGGCATTTGAGCAGACTTAAAGGAGCTGTGGGAGTTAATTGAGGGGCTGTCTGCAGGAAGAGCCTTCTGGAGAGAGGGAACAGAAAACACAAAGGCCTGGCTGCCTGTGTAAGGAGTCCTGTGGGTCGGGTGGAGATGGGGTGGAGGAGAGCAGAGGCCAGAGATCAAGGAAATCTGGTAGGATATTAAGTGAAGTGGAGAGCCATGGCAGAGATGCAATCTGATTTACATTTTAAAACGATCACTCTAGCAGCTGATTTGTGAATAAACCACAGTGGGGCAAGGTTAGGAACAGCCAGATCAGGGAGTAGAGTTAATGCAGGAATCCAGGTGAGATGTCATGGGGATTAGGACCAGGTGGTAGCAATGGAGGCTGAGGGGAAGCAGAGTTTGCCGCCCAAGATATGCATTTTGGGATATTGATTTTAAGCTGGTTATTAAGAAACAAAAGGCTCAGAAAGAACATTTGACCCTCCCTTTTACCTGCCTAAAGGAAATCAGGTAGAAAAACCTGCTTCAGGAAGGGACCCTTAGCATACTCCTCTTAGCACATATGAATTAAGTGTGGCAGACAGGGATCCAAACAAGTGTTAGGCTATCCCCTTCGTGTCCCACTGTTTGGGTGGCCCAGCAAGAATTTGTTTACCACATGTTTGATCTTTCACATCTACCTGTGAATGGCCTGCTTTCCCTGTGAAATCCCAGACCCCTTCCTCCCTTCTTCTTAGTCCAGAATGGCACGTAAGCCTCAACTGCCCAATGGGTCCTCAGGTCTCATACTCTTATGGAATCATAAGAGTTTGTACATAAGTGATAAATTTCGTCACTTTCTCCTATTATGTTAATTTGAGCATTAGTCCAGCAGGACTAATAAATAACTTAGAAATAATAATAATAACTTAATAATAACTTAGAAAGCTGGGAGGAAAATTCTATTTCTGCTCCCATAAGCTGATGAGAAATGGATTGATACCAAATGTATTTAGAAGGAATAATAGTTTTCTGATAGTTTTTTCCTGTGAGTTTTGGCAGGCAGTGAAACTGAGGTCCAGAGAACGTCTAGTGAGGTGCCACACAGCTGGTCAGTAGATGGGGTGAAAGAGTGAAGGGCGGAGGAGGTCCCCAGGTCTAAGGCAGTGTGGGAGAGGACAGAGCAGAGTGGGAGGAAGGATTATGCTGCAGCAGGTCACAAACCAGCCCCAGGGCTGCTGGGCGTTGATTTGATCAATAGCTTTTTCCTCTTCCCCTAAATTCCCCTGTGATGGCCTTTTAATTGGGTCCATTTGTTCCAAGACCATGGGCTGAACTGAGCAGACGCCAGAGTGTTTGCCTATTATTAAATAGATTAGGAAATGACCCTATGTCTTGGGCTGCCAGAAAAGTCAGGGCAGCTGCACAGCATCTCCGAGGAGTAACCGCAGACCCTCAGTGTACCGCAGGATCTGCGCCAGGCATCTTGCCCCTGCCCATGCTGCCTTTCTCTCTGCAGTGACCTCACCTCTGCCTTGCTTACCTGGTATATGTCTCCTCCCCCTCCAAGGCTCACTTCAAAATCCCCTTCTCTGTGAAGCCTTGCTGATTACCATCTCTGACCTCAGCTGGTTCATCTCCCTAGGCAGAGAACTCACACATGTGCAGGGAAGGGATCACTTGCTGAAGAGCCTCCCTCCAACAGAGGACATGTTCCAACCCTCGGGCTTGTCAGGGAAGAAGGGACACACTAAGAGCATTTAAATCACAAGCCCACTTAAGTAAAAAAGACTTTTCCTTTTTCCTAGTTGTTCCTCAAAGAGGAGCTGGGAAGGGGGCTGTTGAAAAGCAGGGAGGGGAGGAGAGGAGTGAGTGTTAAATTCATACAATGGAAATGAGATGGAACTCTAAACTCGACTGGATAAAAAGAAAACTTTCATGGCAGTAACAAATTAAGACTGTTTAAAAACAACTTGATTACTTCCATTTTAGACATTATCTACTGATTTCTTCTATGAAAGAGGATTTAGTTCTCTTCCTTCATCTTCCCGCTGTAATTTGGGTGTAAATCAATATTCAGTGCTTACATTTTTATGACTTGGAAAGTATTGTTTGTGGTAAGTAACATCTTATAGCACTCTATGATTACATTTTCTTTCTTGCGTAATTCTTTGTTTTTCAGAATTAATAATTGCCTCACTGTGCATCCTAAGAGGCACACATTCTAAGGACAAAGAAAATTAAAAAGAAATCTTAAGCAGTATTTGTAATCATATCATGAATGTGTATTTGAGCACTTGAAATGTGACTCATCTGATAGGCAGAATACGGAAATAGGTCAGGAAAACAAACAAACTAGTAACAGTAATGCGCTAACACAAATATTACTAATTTGTCATTTTTAATCAAGACAGTGACAGATGTGAAGAATTAGTGTTTGCCAAGTCGCATCATAGATAAGACATAGCTGGCTATTCCTAAATAGAAACTTCTTTTTAGATCATAAATCTATACATGAATAGCATGCCTTCTCAATGCAATTGATCTTGCCCCCAATGGGGTGAAAATTGGTTGTTGGGCAAAATGTCTTACTCATTTTATGTATAAAATACAGATATATGTACAGTACCTAAACAGATATACAACATATCTGTAGTATTAAAATTTCATGGAGAGGGGTAATTTGGTAAAAAGAAAAAAAAAGTCTAAAGGGCTCCTTGTTTGTGTGTGGGGGAAGGATAATGGAAAAAAAAGTTGACCAATATTGTTCTATATCATAGTCTCCTAAGTCTTGTGTAGGGATCCACTAAAGTTTAAGCTCCTTGAGCACAAGGATTTCTTGTCTTTCACTGCTGTATCCTCAGTGCCTAGAACCAAGCTTGACACATAGTAGGTATCTATCAAATATTTATTAACTAAATGAGTTCTTTTACTTTAGAGCAGAGACACTCAGGGTGATGATAACAGTACCCTGATATCCATTGCTCTTATGACCAAAAAAGAACAGTCTAACATTTGGTCAAGTCTCCCTTTGGTCCAGCCCCTAGCTACATGTCCAGTTTCATCTATGACCAACACCTCCCTGAAGTGGCTTCAGTCTCCTCAGCCTGGCATCTTTCATGTTCTTTGTCCTCCTTCCTGCCACAGGGCCTTTACATGCAAGCTCTTTCTACTCTAAATCTCCCCTCTTGCAGCCTAATCAATTCCAACTCATCATTCACATCCCTGACTGACTCAAGAGTTTTTCATAGCATTTAACACAGGAACGAGAGAGCATGTCCATATGTAACACATCAATAATGCTTGTTTTATAAAAAATGAAATTATACTTACGTGCTATGATAAAGGTGTTTGGTGCTACTGTAGTAATTATGTTGCAATATGTAAATATATCAAACCAAAAGTGTACACCTCAAACTTACAGTGTTATATGTCAATTATATCTCAATAAAAAAGAATTGCTTAGAAAAAAAAGAAATGTGGCTCATCTGAATTAAGTCATGTTGCAAGCGTAAAATACACACTGGATTTCAAAGACTTGGTGCAAAAAAACAGGTTGTAAAATATCATTAATTTTTCATATTGGTTACATGTTGAAATGATAATATTTTAGATGTAATGGGTTAAATAAAATATATTACTAAAATTAATTTCATTATTTCTGATTACTCTTAAAATGTAATTACTTGAAAATTTTAAAATATACCTGTGCCTTGATTATATTTCTATTGAACAGGTCTAGGCAGTGATCACCAACGGCTGCTAATGGATAGATATAACAGTCTCCTAACACCTGAACCCACTGACCAAAATTAGCATCACAAAAAAAGAGAAAATTAGAAATTATGTATTTTGCAGAAGGTGTTGGGAAAATTTCCCTGGGGCCAAGAGACTGACAATGCCAGGATTACATCAGGAGTTTATGAAGGGAACTACTAGACAGAAAGCAGCAAGACAATGGATTTCTGCACCCCAAAAGCAGATGGGGCTCGTTATGTATAGCCAAGTGGCACGTGCTAACACAGATGGCTTATAGTCATATAAAACGGACTAGCATAGGTGGCTTTTAGCCATGCCATACGTGCTTGTTAAGAGCTGTACAATCCAAAGCAGTAAACAACTTAATGGGCCCACTTATCTATGCAAGAGTATTCCTTTCAGGTGATAGGGGCCCACCCCTTCCAGGGTTAATTGACGGTCAGCTTGCTTCCTAAGGTGGTGTCAGGTCACAATAAGTACCGGGAATCATTTCGCCTAACAAAAGGAAGTACACATCACCACCTAAGAATTCTTGCCAAAACAAAACTTGAACCTGAATCTGATTCAATCTCTAGATTTAAATGCTATGTGCCACCTTTCAGACTTTCCCAATGATACTGACCCCCAGTAATAATCTGTTTATTGACCACCCAAAATTGTGTTCCTTCTTTTTCTTGTCTCAATTCCCCTACTGATGCTTCCTAGAATCAACTCAGAAATTAACTATTTGCATTTGAATCCTTACCTCACAGTCAGCTCCTGGGGGAACCCAAACCCAGATACCCCTCTGTCTCCCTCACATTCACATCTAATCCAGTCCTGCTGATTCTACCTCCTAAAAAGCCCCACAACCCACCTTCTAGTCAGCTCATTTATTACCCTTCCTCCTCCATCCCCACATCATTGGCCAGCACTTGCCTGGACTAACTTGGTCCAGCCTCCTCACTGGTCCCTGCTTCCTCTTCTAACCCTCTACACAGCAGCCAGGACAAGCGATCTTTCTAAGACACAGCTTGGATTACGTCCCTCTCCTGTTTAAACCCTTCCATGGCTCCCATCACCCTCAGGATAAATCATGCTTCCCAGCCTGATATTCAAGTCCCTGCAAGATCTGGCCCCTGACCCTCTCCAGCCTTGTCATGTCCCACTCCTCATGTCACTGGACTCTCCAGTAGACCTGAGCTTCATGAGGTTCCCATAAGCCACCATGTTCTCTCTCACCTCCAGGGCTTTGCATGCTGTCTCCTCTCCCAGGAACGCCCTCCCCGATTTTACCCAGGTAACTCTAGATCTTGAACGCCCAGCTTAGGACATACTTGCACTCTGACCTCCCCTGTGCCCCTGGCCCCAGGCTGGGCCAGGGCCCCTCTGGGCTCCTAGGCCTCAGTGCATGTCTCTGTGTCCCAATGCCCGCACATCCTGGTTTATCGTCTCTCTACACTGGACACTTCTTGAGGGCACTAGCCATGGACAATTCATCTTTGTATCCTCAGTGCCCAAACCATGCCTGGACACATAGCAAGGGTCAAATGAATAGTAATGATGACTCTAAATCCCCAAAGAAACCTATATTCATGCCTTCATTTAGATAGTTACAGAATGCTGTGCCAAGTGTGGGAAAAATAGGCCTGGTAAACAACAGACACAGAGGCTGCCTGGAAGAACTTCTCTGCTGGTGCGGGGAGAGACGTGGAGAGAAACAACATGAGGCTGAATTGATCGGGAGTATCAGAGGCCAACACTGGGGACTTAGGAGCCCAGAGGAGGCCCAGGGCCCTGGTTGGTGGAGAGCGAGACAGAGAAGGCTTCTGAGACAAGATGCCTCCTCTCTGTGCTGGCCCTGCTCACCCTCTGTCTTTGCAGAGCATGCAGGTGAGTTGGGAAGTCAAAAGAGAAACAAAGGCTATCAGTGTCCTTACAATCTCACCTCCGCCTTTCTTTTCCCTCAAAGGTGACCTCTACCCTGTTGATCATTACCATTCATGTCCTCATATGCTTTCTACAGGAGTTTAGTATTGTTTTGCATGTTTTAAAACTTTATGTCCATAGTATCATACTGTGTGTATCCTTCTATATACTTTGTTCAGTCACATTATGCTTGTGAGATTTAGTTTTGTTGCTTTGTTTTGCTCTGGTTCATCCATTTTCCCGTTGTAAAGTATTCCATTATATGAATATACAGTCAGCCCTTATTATGAGAACAGAGACCATTCCTAACAGCTAATGTTGTGGATGGTGAAAGCTCATATTATAGAATTTTAGCTGGAAAAAAATAATATGTTCCCAGCTCACTCAAAAACTTCAACTAATTTCCCACAAATATCATTAAAATTCTTTAAAACTATTAATAATCACCAAGGATTTCTGCATAGTATAAAGCTATATAGTAGTTATATATGTCCAATATGGTATCTACTAGCCACATGAGGCTATTTAAGTTTAAATGTAAATCAATTAAAAGTTAAATAATTCAGATCCTCAGTTGCACTAGAAAAGTGCCCAATAGGCTACCATACTGGACAGCAGATATAGGATATTTCCATCATTGCAGAAATTTCTAAAGCATTTGAAACACTGATTACTTCATTATCTAACCTTGAATGAGCTTTTTCTGTTTTCCCATACATAAGAGCAGTTCCTGTGTGTGATGAAGGAGGATGGCCAAGTTTACACCTTTCACGAAACCAGCCCTCTCAGTGAGCTTTATTATTTCCACATTTTCTTCTAATGTAAGATATTTCTAAGCCTTTCAGGCTCACCTACTCTCTTCTCAGCCTTTCCCACTTTCTTAGGAGACAATTTCACTTAATAATGAGGGGAAGATGGTTAACAATTATGTACCAAATAAGTGTAAGCAACATGAGCATGAGGCACAATCCTATTCTATCAGGAGAAGAGCAGGGTTACAACTGCAGTTCACTCCATATCCTCGCACCCATGCTGGTAAGTACCCGCAGATTTCTTAAGTTAGGTTTTCTACTGGTAAAATTTTTGCAAGTCATTAGAACAAACATTGAGAGACTGAGAGTTCAAATAGCAAGGATACCTGAATAAAGATATATTTTCCATTCTCCTATTGATGGGTATTTAGATTGTTCCCAATGTTTTGCTTGAGACAAAATGCTGTGATGTACATTTTTATACAACTGTCAGAGTTTCTCTGGTTATGTACATTGAAGCGGAATGACTGTCTTAGATTATGTGCATCTTCGACTACTAGATACTGACAAATTATTCTTCAGCTTGGTTGTGTTCAAGTTCTAGTCCCACCAGCAGTGCACTAAAGTTCCCATCTCTCCACACCCTAAACAAAGTTGCTATTATCAAACTCTTTAATTTTTGCTAATCTGATGTATGTGAAATGGTACTTCA
>NW_017731482.1:689418-691317 GCF_001890085.2 Hipposideros armiger
TTATTTATATATGCTGAATAATAATCCTTTGTCTGCTATATGTGTTGCAATTATCTTCTCTCAGTTTGTGGCCTGTCTTTTCGTGTGTGTGTGTGTGTGTGTGCGCGTGTGTATTTAGATTGACAGAATTTTTAGAATTTAATTGTGCTTGAGTTTACCAATTTTTTCCTTCATGATTTTTTTCTTTTTTGTTTTTGTTTAAGAAATCCTTTCTTAATCCTAGCACATAGTAGGAATTCAATAAATGTATGTTGATTACAAGCTGTGATGGGAGACAAAAGGAGGGGTTGGCTTCTGTCTGAGTGCTGTAGGGGCTGAGCTGAGCTGACAGGGGCTGATGATGTCATCACAGAGATGAGGATATGGGGAGATTATTGTAGAGAAGAGGGCACTTCAGTAATTGAAGGGAAGATGTCCAGGGAGCAATAGGTCTGGGGTGTAGGAGGAAGGCTGGGCTGGAGGTGGGGTTATTTAAGGAGAGCCACTGCCATCCCCCAGGGTGAATGTACAGAGTGAGCAGAGAAGAAGGTGGGACAGATCCCTGGGAGGAATCTGGGAAGCAGGAGAACCCAGAAGTTTGTTGCAGGGACCACATGTAGAGTTCTTAACAGTGTCTGTGTAGTGAATTCTTGTGCACTCCTTCAGTGGCATAGAGGTCCCTGGGTCCTCGGAGGGGCAATCTTGGAGTGCTCTGGAGTCAGAGACTAGATAAATTGGCAGAGGACCACAAAGGAGGCAACTCTTCCCCAACTATTGGCAGGGATGGGAAGAGAGGGGAACAGTACCTGAAGGGGGTGGCTCCAAGGCAGGGCTTAGGGAGATGCTGGAGCATGTTCATAGTATGATCCCTGAGAAGTAATATATCTGCCAAGAAGAACAACTCGTGGTTAACTGGGCCTAAATTCATAACGAGACTCTAGGAGCCATTGCTGACAGAGGACTCTCATGAACTCTGCATTTCAGGGAAAAGCTACAGACTGAGGCTACCAGCCTCCTGCAGGCTGAGTCAACCCTTATAAGGGAGTTCCTGATATCATCTTTCAACCAATAGGACTGAGACCTGCCCCACCCAATCAGAAATGTGCAGCTACTCTATCTCCTCATTTGGATCTGTACTGATCAATCAGAACAGCTCCATAGCAACCAATCAGAACACACAATTCCATCAGGGACTGTGATATTTGGACCAATCAGACTGCAGATTTGGATTCCTCATTTGCATAAAATTGGATCAATTGGGAACCAGGACAGGAACTTTCTCTATAAAAGATGTCCTTCCCTTTGTCTCAGTGGAGGAGCGCACTTTTGGTTTCCACCAGAGGCTGCATTTCAAACTGTTCATCTGACTAAAGTTTCTCCTTTTTCCACACCCCAGACTGCAGACTACTGTTGACATTAGATTCCTGGCAGTGAACTTTTGTTGACAATAGGCCAGCAGGGAAGAAGACCAGGAGAGTGTGGGGTGCCCGAGGGCATGGGGACCTGGCTGCAGACAGAAGCGTAGAAGAGCAGCTCTATGAACAGCTGGGGCTTTTACCTCAGATGAAAAAAAGGCCACCTCTTGGGGAGGCTGATGCTGAGCAGAGGGGTTAGAGGCAGGAACTTAAGTGAGCCCCCTCCATCCTCAATCCTAATGTCTGCCTGACACAAGGAAAAGCCAGTGATCATCGGTGAGTGAATTTTCTTTGGTGAGTCAGGTAGAGGGCGGGGTCAGCAGCTAGGACTGGGGTTTCAGTGAGTTAGGGCTTATGGAGAAGGAAGATTTGGAAAGACCACCATGAAGCAAGAGGAGAGACTTTCCCTAAGTGAGGATTTCTAGGAGCCCAAGTCCACTGAGTCACAGGCAAACACCTTCTTTCCGCAAAAGGCTGGCCCTTGAACCAGACAAGGCCTTACCTC
>NW_017731482.1:694202-695269 GCF_001890085.2 Hipposideros armiger
AGGAAGCTTCTTTGAAGTCTCACCTGTTACTCTTCAAATTTCATGTGAATTTTGCAATCCTCTCTGTAACATTTCTGCATTTGTTTTAATGTAAAAATATCGTTCTGGTAAGTTACCATCCAGTGAGCTGACTCAAGGCTTGGCGATGAGCCGGGTTTATCCTGTGGTAGGAGCCCTCTGGCACCTGTAGAGTAGGACTCCCCTGCCTGTCCTCCAAGCTGGGATGGCAGGACCTGGAGCTGCTGCGGGAGTATTTGGAGTGTGGTTGGTATATGTTTGTGCTGTGTGTGCATGTGTGTAGCACAGTTGTGTGGTAGGAAGCTGGAGTTGTGTAAGGCCATGTGAAGTGTGTGTGAAGGAAGGGGTTACAGTGGTGCAGGGGTGTGTCCTGCATGGGGGACTGTGGTGGGGCCTGTCTTGGTCATTTCTAGTGCAGAGGCAGGGGAGCTGGCTCCTGGAGAGGGGCCCTGACCATCTATGAGGTTCTCACCTTTGCTTCACTGACTGGGCAAGAAGAGGCTGCTGGATCCCAGAGGACCACAGGGAAGGGGGTTCCCATAGCAGGTGACCACCTGGAACTGTCCAGGTGGTTCTGTTGTCCAGGTTTAAATCCCAGCTCTCTATATGAAAGACTTGGGCAAAATCTCTTTGTGCCTGAATTTCTTCCTTTATAAAATGGAGATGTTAACAGTATTTGCCTTGTAGGATTATTGTAACGACTGAGTTCCTGGATATAAAGTGCTTGGCACAGTTTCAGGCACATAAAAACCCTTAACAACTGGTGATAAAACTATGATAATGATGGAGTCCCCCAGAGGAGTGGCTCCCTGCCCACCCAGGAACCCTCAATTCCCACAGAACCAGTGAGTTCCCATGAGCCGGGCAGGTAGGAGTCTCCCCATTTAAGTATGTCTGGGGGATCCATTCCTATCCCCAAGCTCTATCATTGTTGAACTCTCAGTGACTATCTGGCGCCTGGGAAGCTGCAGCCTGAAGTGGGAAGATGCCAAGTCTCTGGCAAGGCCTGGGATGGGGCGTGGGAGAGAGATTGGGGGAGAAGTGCAGGG
>NW_017731482.1:696094-696974 GCF_001890085.2 Hipposideros armiger
AAACATTTGCGTTGGCAGAGCAAGAACCCTGTTCCTGGTGACTTCATCGAGTCAGTTTAGAGAAAGGTCCTGGAGGCCCCAGAGAATGGGGAGACATAAAAGGCAGTGTTGGGAGCTGTGGGAACATATTTAGGGAGGGCACCTAAATATATCTGCTGTAGTGGCAGGGTTCTGTGATGGGCTGGCGGCGAGGCTTGGGCCAGGGCAGAGCTAGACCACTGTCTCCACTGTCCCCAGGCAAGGAGTGCTTCTGCCCAGTGGCCCTGAGTGTTGCTCCTGGAGGCCTGGAGGATAGAACCCTGCTGAGCAGCAGAAGGCCTGGCCCAGCCCCGAATGGCAGGGTGACAAGGGCCAGCTCTCTCTTCTCAGCTGTCAGGGAGGTGGGACAGAGTGATGTTGACATCACTTCTGACCCTGATTTCCTTTCATCCACAATTCCAGCTGTAATTGTTTATGATTCTATAGCCCTACTTCTAAGAGCCTATAATCTCAACTCAAACATTCTCAAAGTCTACAATCCAAACTCTAACTTGCTGTGCTCCTGCTGTAACATTTCCTGATTCCAGTTCAAATGTTCAAGGATTTCTGACCCCAGCTCTGGCAGTCTGACACTTTCAAGTTTATAAACTACCAGGGAAGGTTTACTGGAGATCACTTCTGCAGGATTATTTGAGAAGCTCCAGGAAAGCCCCTTTCACAGCCAGCCACAGCCATTGTGGCTCCTCTAGGGTGAAGGAAGTTCCCTTCCAAAATGGCCACATGCTCCCTGGATGGGTGACCGTGAACTCAGGGGCCCCTCCTCATCCAGACAGTGGAGGTGCTCAGAGCAGCTTATGGTTCTTAGGGGAGGGTGGCACAGGAGAGGGAGAGGTTAGGGTCT
>NW_017731482.1:700059-701899 GCF_001890085.2 Hipposideros armiger
TATGCACATGTGTGGATTCTGGGCTTATATAGAGTTGCATCAGGGTATGCTGTGCACACACCAATGCAGGATTGCACCCACGGGCACGAACTCTGTCCTCCTTTGCCAGGTCTCTGTGGTCTCTCTGTGCTTTCCTGCGTCGGAAACAGCAGACCCCAGACTCTGGACAGAGAAAGGTATTTAGGTTGCAGAGAAGGAAAACTGAAGTGCAGCAAGAGGGACCAGACACCCCCTGTCTGAGGGACCACCAAACCTGCTGCCTGCAAGCCTGAAGTGGGGGCAGCTCCCTTTGGGATCTGATCTGAATCCCAGAGGGACCAAGCCTTCTTCCTCAGACTGGGGCCAGATGATCTCCTGTTTCAGACAGAGCACTAAGGGTAGTGTTTCCCTCCTGGCTTCTAAAAGTAGCAAGGGGCCAATGGGCAGTGGCCTTGGGTGCCCGGATGTGGGTGATACCATTCCTGCCGGTCACTGGCTCACAGGGACCCTTCTCAGCCCTTGACTCACATGGACAGGAAAGCTCCATTCTGCAGCTAGGGAAACCAAGGTTCAGGAAGTGGCGAGACCCACCCGGGGGAGTGGCTCATACTATACTGTGAGCCCAGCCCAGCCCAGGGCCACGAGGGTTGACCCTGAGACCCAGCTGGCAGGGGCTGCTTGGGGATGGAGCCTCTAGAAACAGGCTTCTAAGGTCAGCCTGGCGTAAAGTTGGTGAGCATCATACAAGAGAGGCATGTGGGATGTAAACTGTAAAGTACTGTACAGGGGCTGAGGGGTTCCTGCTGGTGACTGAGGGCAGGAGGGTAGCTGTGGAGGGGTCAGTGCCCACAGGCAGTGAGGGTCTAAGGATCCCTGGAGGCAGGGCTTTGGCCTTGGGCACACACCAAGCCCCTCCACCCCCAACACCCTCTCCACCCCCTATGCTCCCACAGGTGCCTATACCCAGGGCTGAGCTGGGAGAGTTTGAGCCCTAGTTAATCCTCTAAGCCTTCCTCCTCCTGTCTAACTGCTTTAGTTCCTGGGGAAAATCAAGAGCCTGCAGTGACCAGGAACCCCACAAATCTCCCATGGCATCTGGGCCAGCCTGGGATTGTGGCAAGGATTGCCGAGCCTGAGAAAACAAGGCCTATAAACTGAGGGTTTGAGGGCTCCCCAGGAGTAAGCATGTGTGTGCATATGTATACACTACATGCAGAGGCACAGGCAAATGCACGTGTGAACTAACACCACACTCCAGGGTCACTCGCACAGACACACACATTGGTGCAACTCCAAACACGTGTGAGTACATGTGCATCTTCCAGGTCAGACCCACACGTGGCTGACACCCTCCATGCAGACATGCGTATACCTGATGTTCATGTAGTTACGTTCTCTCCCAGCTTGAGGGCCTGAGGTGGGGGATGGGTGACCCTCACAAATACCTCAGGCCTACACCTTCTCCTCCCTGAATAAGCTTTCCCAGGCCTCCAGCCTTGTTTCTTCCCATCTCTCCTTTCTCACCTCACTAAAAGGACAGAGGAGGGGCCCTTCCTGTCAGCTGCCTGCCAGCTAGTTGGGAGCAGAGTTGGCTTTGTCTTTTCTGAAGAACTGGTTCTGTGGAATTTCCACTTATTTCCAGTCAAGGGTCAAGGGCTTGCTCTGGGAACTGCCTCAGGGCTTTGCAAGAAGAGGCTGGTTTTCAGATAAGCAGGGATGTTGAACATATAACAACCCCTGTCATCTGGGTAGCTCCTAAGCTTTGCAAACTGCTTTCTTGCCAGTGTATTTCTCATTCTTCATGACAGCCCTGAGATGTAGGTGCCTACATTTCCTCCACTTGTTAGATGAGGGAACCTTC
>NW_017731482.1:709034-712941 GCF_001890085.2 Hipposideros armiger
GGCCCCTTAGGCAGCAGCTAGTTTGATGGTTGAGGCAGGAGACAAAATTTGTAAGATGTTAGAATGAACCCTATAGACTCACCAATACTTGACATTATGGTGCACAGCCTCGTTTGTCATCTCACAAAATGGAAATAGAAGCACGAAGAGGCTGATGTTTGAGGCAGCCTGAGATGCCTTTGTCGGACAAAGTTGCCAGAATAAAGCAGATAATAGATTAAAATCTAAACAGTCCCCAGCTAGGTTTCCTGAACAAGCCGGAAATCTCCCCATCAGACTCTCAGACTTGTTAGTGCGATTCATTGAGGACCTATTTTGTGCCGGGCCCACATCACAGCTTTATTATAGATTCATCTTTAAATAACAGCAACCACCATGAAAGGTTAATACTGTAACCTATGTTTAATAAGCAGGAAAACTGAGACTCAGAGTGTTACATAACTTGCTCAAGGTTGTAGAGCTAATAGAAGCAGAGGGAGGATTCAGAACCAGGTCTGTCTGGCCCTGAAACCCATGACTCTCCTACTCTATGGAGTATTTGTTCCACAAAAGATGTCAGGCCTCAGATTAGAAATACATAAAATAAAATGGGAAAATATGAATGACAACCAAAAAAAAAGGAGCAATTAGGGAAATGCAAATTAAATTCTTAATATGATACCACTTTATACCCATTAGGATGGCTATAATGAAAAAGACAATAAGTGTTGATAAGGCTTTGGAGAAATTGGAACTCTCATATACTGCTGGTGGGAATGTAAAACAGTACAGCCACTTTGGAAAACAGTTCATCAGTTCCTCAAAAAGTTAAACACAGAGCTACTATATGACCCAGCAGTAACACTCTTAGGTATTAATATATACCAAGAAAATAGAAAAGATATACAGATGCAAAAAATTGTACACAAATGTTCATAGCAGTGTTATTCATAATAACCCGAAAGTAGAAACAACCCAAATGTTCATCGATTGATGAATAGATAACTAAAATATGGCATATCCATACAATGGAATATTATTCAGCCATAAAATGAAATTCTGATCCATGTTACAATATGGGTGAATCTTGNAGGAGTGGGGTGGAGAGGAGGAGACAAATAGTCACCCAATGAGTCCCTACCCTGTGCCAAGCCCTGGTCCCTAAATGTCATCTCACTCAATCCTCCCCACAGCCCTCAGGGCTGAGTTGATGAGCACACTCAAGGTAAAGCAACTGCTCACATCTGGGTCGGGGCTGAGTCAGCCTTGGTGTCAGGGACTTGAGCTGGAATGTTCTTGGGATTTGGGCCCCAGCCCTGCAGCTTGCAAGCTCTGTGCTGCAGCCAGTTACTTCCCCTCCTCAGATTTCTCAGTTTCCTCATCTGCTGCCTTCTGGAACTTCTGTGAGACATGCACGTGACAGTTTGTGGCACAGGAACTGGCTAGCAGTAGGGGCTGCTCCAGGAGTCAGAATTTGCTCCAACACTTCACAGACCAACGTGGAGCTCAGTAGCTCTGAGGTGAGTGTTCTGGGTCAATGCTGTGAGGAAGGCTGAGCCTCTACCCCCTCTCAGAGCTCCTATGCAGCCCACTGTGGCTCGTCACAGACTGGAGTGAGAGCAGACTCAGAGTGGGGAGGGTCCCCCTCCTTTCCTCCAGCTGGTTGTGCCTGGAGCTTGTAGGCTGCTCAGCATGGAGGGCAGAGGAGATGGGGACCGGGTTGGGCTATGGTGGAGGAGTGGAACAGCGGAGGCAGGATGAGGAGCCACCTCAGCCTGGGTTTGAGTCCTGAGTGATACAGGACTCTTTTCTTCTCTGGGCCTCAATTTCTTACTCTATAAAATGTAAGACAGTGATCTCTCCCTGAGTATTTGAAAACTGTTAAGTGTTGTATGCTGGTGAGGGTCCCTAGGAGAGGAGCCTGTGGCGGGAGAGGCTAGGATGATTAGGTGACCGGGTGGGAGTCCACAGCGGAGACCTTTGGGAAGCTCTGGTCTCTGCCATCCCAGCTACATCTCAAGACGGCCTGGGGCTGACCCCATGTGACCAGTGGGCAAAGTGTCCCTGAGTCCAGGTGTGGCTTGCTAACGGAGGACAAAGCAGGATAAACGAATGTATCTGGGGGAGCTAGGCTAAAACTTTTCTGGGGTTTCCATTGCTTTTCAGCTCCCACTGACACCACCATGGGAGAAGAAAATGGAGGCTGCACAGTCCATTGGACAGGCCCTGGCTTCTTAAAGATATCTGGGATTCACATCTCTTGCCAGCTTGAGAATGGGTCCTAAGCCAATTCAGGGACACTCTCTCCATCCCTCAGTATCAAATGAGGTGATAAAAGAGAAGGCTGTTTGCAAGCTATAAAACGCTGTGCCTCTGGTGGTGCATCTGCATGTGTGCAGCCCTTGGGTGGGTGTGTATGCACAAGTGAGAATGTGCAGCTTTTGAGTGTGTGTGCATGTGTGTGCGACGTGTGTGAGTGCACACGTCCCCCTGGCTTGGTGTGCTGGAGTAACTCCACACTGCCCAAGGCTCCTTGTTTGGCTGGGACTTTTCCTCTAAACTTCTTACAATCGTTTCTCATGTTTCCTCACTGGTTCTTAGTTTACCAGAAAGGGAGCAGGCCATGGTCCGGAAACTTAGCAATTGTCTCTGAGCCTGCTGACTCTTCTCCCCTCCCGCCCCCGCTCACCTCATCCTGTGGCTATCCCTGGAGGCTCAGCTGCCTGGTGCTCCCAGCACAACCCAGTCTGCAGGGCTGGCAGCTTGCCTGCTTCCTCTGTGTAGCCCACCTGCCACCTGCTTTACTCTCCAAGACTCTGCTCTGGCTGCTCTCACACCATTGTCCCATCGACTCTTGGCAACATCCTAGCCTGGAGGTGCTCTTATTATTCCGATTTTACAAGCAAGGAAATGAAGACTCAGTGAGAGAAAATGGCTTTCCCAGAGTTACCTAGCCAATTAGTGGCAGTGCTGGGGTTTTAACTCCTACATAACCCCCAGAACTTGATTCTTTTTTTTTTTTTNCTGATGGCTGGTCCCAACTTGGGCTGTGTCACTTTGAACAAGCCACTATCCCTCTCCAGACCTCACCTTCCTCGTCTGGCAAATTGGCACACAGGCCTAAAACTCCCTGACCTCTCTTTCGTACCACTGAGGACTTCAGCACTGTTGTGGAATGCCTGGTCCTTGGCTTACTCAAATGAATGAGGAGTGAATGAATAAATGAAGGATCAGATGAAGAGATGTGAGAATACAGCAAAAGGCACAGTGATTCTGATCTCCCTCCCGCTCTTCTTCACCCAGCCTCAGCCCACATGTGAGAAATTGATCTCAGAACTAAAAAAATTAGGAGGGCTTGTCCTCTGGGAGAATCCAGGATTGGTGAAAAGTTTAAGAGGTTGGGTGGGGGAGGGGACCTCCCAGATGTCACCTCTTGCCCTGCAGCACGTCCACTGCCAGCCCCGCCCTGAGCTCTGGGCAGCAGGCCTGTGGATTCCCAATGCTGTCTATGATTATTTTCCCATGATCACCCCCCACCCAGCCCCTGAGCTTATGAAGGAAAGAACTGTAGCATCAGGGCAGGGGGGTGGGAGGGAGGGGTCATGTGGTAAGCAGGAACCCCCAAGAGATTGGTAGAAGGGGAAGCCAGAAGGATCCCGGGCCCCCAGGCTGTGCGAGGCAGGGTGAGGGTGGGAGCGGCCCATGTCTGAGCAGCTATTGGCATGAATAAAGAGGGAGGCAGGGGGCACACATTTAGCAGGCACCTACTGTGAATCACTGTGACCAGTCCTTATCGGTGCTCTCTGTCCTCCAGTTGCCCTGGCAGGAAGGAGGGATTTGGGTACATCCTGAGCTGCTTCCTCCATTTCTCCGTCTTCCTCGCTTCCCCCATGCCGTTGTCAAGCCCCATTGAACCTGCCTCCCAAAT
>NW_017731482.1:715890-720054 GCF_001890085.2 Hipposideros armiger
GTAGTCTTATACGGCGAGTATATAACAAACTCTGTATTTTGAGTGGAAATGTTAGGGGGTCGTCTTATACGCCGGCAAATACGGTACATAGGCCCAGATGGCTGGGTTTATCCCAGGAGCCTCTCTTCTCTGACCTTCAGTTTCTTCAGATGCATACTGGGTATGCAGAATCAGAGGAGAGAACTCTAGAAGCTCTAAGGCTTCCCACCCCAATTGGAGAGGGGAGGGCCTGCATGGGCCTGGCGGTTGGAGCAAGTCATCCTTCCAGACTCCTCTGAGTTTCCATCTACCAAAGCCACACGCTTGCTTCCCCAGGAGAGGAGTCAGCCTGGAACAGCAGGCTTGGGAACGGGATCCAAGGCAGGAGGTCCCCATGGGTGCACGACAGGGCCGAAGGCCACCCTCTCACCTGCTCTGGGGTCTGGATTCCCCTCTGACCTGAGGACTGCAGTGGGGCATCGCTGAGAACCCGCACCGCCTCCCAACCTATCTTTCTGCATTCTGGCTGTCAGGGTTGTGGAGGGTGTGTAGAAGAGGCATGGGGGGCTGCTGTGACCCTAGAATTCAAGGCCCCTAATTTGGCCTTGCCCCTAGCTGGCACTAGAGCCTCCCTGTCCCAGAGCTAGGGCCCCACTTCAGACCCTATTGTCTCTGACCTGGACTCTAACCAAATCTAATCTGTCCTCCATACAGCAGCACATGGGACCTCCAAAATCTCAAGTTTGATCACACCTCTGCCCTGCTTTACAAACCTATTAAGGGCTCCTCGGCTGGCACCCACTATGCAGATGCCAACGTTGTAGCCTGGCATTTGAGGCCTGTTGGGACCTGGCTATGATCCTCTCAGCCTCGGCTCCTGCAAACACAAACACTTGCAGATACCCCATGCCCTCACACCTCCAGCAGGTCTCCCTGCCAGGAACATCCTCCCTTCCTTATGCACAGTCCATCAAAGAACCACCTCCTCCAGGGAGTCTTCCTTGATACCCCAGGCAGTAATAGGGGCCTGCTGTTTCTTCCCAAAGACCCCTTCATCTATCTTTCCACCAGCGGGGTCTTCTCAAGTACAGGGAGTACCCAGTGAAGTCCCCTCACATTATAAGGCTCCCTGCAAATGCATGTCAAATGAATGAATAACTGAGTGAGTAAATAAGCAAAAGCTACAAGTGAGGCCATTTCTCATGGGTTTAGCTGGTCTGTGGACGATAATAGAAGCCCCACTGAGTGAATACCTGCTTTCACCAGATATTGGGTCTAGATCCAGGTGTACTAGACCCATTACTTCACTTGAGCCCCAACAGTACTGTGAGGTGGGTATTATTATCTCTCTTTTATAATTAAGGACACTGAGGTAAAGTCACTGCTTGTAAGCTGCAGAGCCAGGGCAGAAACTAGGTCTGCCAAGTGCCAGGCTCTGCAGAGGGAACAGTGATGGGTGGCTGCGGGGTGCAAATGCCAGAAATGGGCATTTGGATCTGACTGACCTTGCCCCACCCAGGGGTAGGCATTGGTTGGGGACAGTGTATGGGACTGCATGGGAGAATTAGAATTATTAATGGGGCTTGAAGAACTCTAATTTCCAGGAGGTCCCCATGGGTGCACGACAGGGCCGTAGGCCACCCTTTCACCTGCTCTGGGCCCTAGCTTCCCCTCTGTGACCTGAGGACTGGAGTGGGGCATCTCTGAGAACCCACACCCCCTCCCAATCTGTCTTTCTGCATTCTGGCTGTCAGGGTTGTGGAGGGGTGTGTAGAAGAGGCATGAGAGGCTGCTGTGAACTGCTGAGTTTTCCAGGGAGCTCTGAAGAGAGACCCCTTCCGGAGTAGGATCTCATGTTTCGTATGACCAGGGCTGATGCCAGGGGCTAGCTTGGAGAGCTTTGTTTCCCCCACATTCACCTGCTCCAAGATTGACAGCCCTTCCTATTCCGTGATGCAGACAATTGATGTTTTCTCAAATTGATGTCATGAGCTGTGCAAAGGTATCAGTCCCCTCCTCTACGCCCTCCGATCCCCCAGTCCCCACCTGAACAGGTGTTCCGGAGGTGCCACTGCCCACCCTGAGCGCCACACCACCTTCCCATCTGTGTCTAGGCTCTTTCCTGGAAGCCACAGATGCAGCTCCCCTCCCCTTGCCTTGCACCAGCCTGGGGGCGGAGAGGTGTCAAACAGAAGTCACCTGGAAGTGGCCTGTTTTTTCCCTCTAGGCCTGTTATGTGAAGGTCACTTCTGAGATTTCCTGGTGATGGAGCTCAGCTGGTCACTTGCTCCCACAGTCTCATCTCGCCAGCCTCACTTAGAAAGACGGGATGCCCACTGCGCTTCTCTAAGCTGGGCCCAAAGCCTCCCTTCTGTGTCTTGCCCTGGGCTCAACTGTAGGGATGTGAGAGATAGAGGGAGGGAAAAAGAGAGAGAGGGAGGGAAAGAGGGAGGGAGGAAGTAGAGGCAGAGCAGGGAGGACTCTTCCAGAAGCTTGACTGTGAAGGGAGGAAGAAGCAAGACTAGAGACACATATAGGGTCAGGAAAGATGTGTGACTAGTATGGGAGAGAGGAGGAGGACGAGCGCTGTGGGTCGAGGGGAAGGAGCCAGCAGAACAGGGTCAGCACAAGTGGAGCTGGTTTGGGGTCCAGGAGGGCAGCGGAAGAGTGAGGAGAGAGGGGAGCAGACAGGAATTTATTTAGGTAGCCAGGAAGCGGAAGAAAGCCCCTATGAAAAGGCTCTCTTTACTCTGCAGGAGGAGTTGAGGGCTATTGGGGTTGAGGGTGTAGGGCTGACAAGGAAGATGGGGCAGAGGCTTGGAAAAGAGGGGAAGGAGGCCTGTCCAACAGATGTAGAATGTTGGGAACCCAGCCAACGGGATGGTGACCTTGTCTGTGCAGCCTCAGGGTCCTCGGCTGAGCCACATCCTCCAGCCATAGTCAGCTCCATAGTGCAGGACAGAGCAGTCTGATGATGCCAGGAGTGAGGACCGGCTGTGTTCATAGGAATCCTGAGTCCAGGGGTGGAGGTCCAGGCGGGCAAGGGAAGCAAGAGAAGGCAGGAAGATGATGGCGCAGGGTGTTGGATGGCTCCAAATCAGAGGCCCTGGTGCAGAGGGCGTGATCGTGTGTAGGCTGGGAGGCTCTGAGGGGAGAACAGGCTGGAGCAGGGCCAGTGTGGGTTTGGAGGAAGACAGAGATCTGGGAGGAAAGGGAGAGTGTCTAGGAAAACCCCAGACAGGGCCGGAGGGAGAGGCAAGAGCCCAGGCCCACCAGGCCATGTCCTGTTCACCCTTCTCAGCTGTCCACAGCCGGAATCTTGCACACACAGACAGAGGCAGCCCCTCGGGTGTCTTTGGGGTCCCTGTCAGCCCCTAATCAACAATAAACACATACTGTAAGTACAAACTATATCTTGTGATACAAACATAGCCTCAAGCCAAGTCCCCTTAGTCCCCAGTCAGATCACTGCTCCTAAGTCCTCTCCATGTAGACATTCTTCAGCCATCCCTAGAATTTCAGTCACTCATTCATTCATTCAACAAATATGTATTCTGTATCTGCTATGTGCCAGGCTCTGTCCTAGGCACTGGAGATACAGTGGTGAATAAAACATGAAACCCCCTATCCTGGTGGGAGGAGATGGACGGCAAAAAAATTAATAAATAAAACAGCATATTAAGAGATGATAAAAGCGAAGGAGAAAAATATAGCAGAGGACGGGAGTAGGAAGTGCATGTGTGCAGCGTGGGAGGTTGAGATTTTAGCTAGAGTGGTGGTGGGGGGGGAGGGCCTCATGGAGAAGGTGTCATTTGAATGAGGACCTGCAGGAGGTGAGGTCTGTCCTGTGTTCTTCCTTCACTCCACATGCAGCAGCAGAAACCACCTGTCACCACTGACCTTTCACATTCCATTCTGAGCCCAGCACTTGCCCCAGCTTTGATCTCCTCCTCCTCAGCCACCCCTCAGATGTCTGCTCCTCCTACACCAGATTGGCCACAAACGGAGCCCCTGTCCCACACGGCTGATATTTGAGGGTGAGGATTTGGGGTTTGGTGGAAGGCAGTCCAGCTGATTGGAAGACCGCTGACTGACTGGTGGCCTTGGCCAGGTACTAAGCTTTTGGGCACCTCAGTTTTCTCCTCCCAAAATGGTAAGGAGAGACCATGCCGCCCCCCCACTCAG
>NW_017731482.1:726294-729895 GCF_001890085.2 Hipposideros armiger
GGCTGCTGGCTACATACGGTAGCCCATGGCAACTCACTGCCACAGGGCCTGCAGCCTATGCCATCGCAGGCGACTCACGGCTGCCCAGCTCCAGGTTGAGCTGTTGTTCAGCATCTTAGCTGTAGAGGGCAGTGTCACTGGCCCTCATATGTGGGATCCGAACCGGAGCCCTCTGGTATCCCAAGCCAGCTCTTAACCATCGCGCCACTCGGCTGGCCCTGTTTTCGTTTTTTGAGAAACCTCCACACTGTTTCTCACAGCAGCTGCACCATTTTACATCCTCACCAATAATGAATAGGGTTCCTATTTCTCTGCATCCTCTCCAACACTTGTTATTTCCTGTTTTGTTTTGTTTTTATAATAGCCATCCTAATGAATATGAGGTGGTATCTCTTTGTGGTTTTGATTTGCATTTTTCTAATGACTAGTGACTTTGAGCATGTTTTCATGTACTTATTGGTGATTTGGATATCTTCTCTGGAGAAATGGCTCTTCAGGTTTTTTGCCAATGTTTGAATTGAGTTGTTTTTGTTGTTGTGGTTGCTGAATTGTAGGAGTTCTTTATATATTCTGGATGTTAATCCCCTATCAAAGATATATGCTTTCAAATATTTTCTCCTATTCTATGGGTTATCTTTTTATTTTATTGATAGTGTCCTTTGATGCACAGACATTTTTAATTTTGATGAATTCTAATTTATCTATTTTTTTCTATTGTTGCCTGTGTTTGTGGGGTCCTATCAGTCAGGGCTGTTTTGCAAGTGACAAATGCTTGGGCAATAAAGGTATTATTAGTTCATGTAAAGAAACGGTCCAAGGTGGACCTAGATCAGACATGGCTAGATCCAGCAGTTACAACGATGCCATCAGCACTCTCTTTTTTTCATCCTCTCTCCTGACTTCATTCTCAACCAAGCTCTTTCTAGAAGCACCAGGCTTCCAGGGCCCTCACAGCTAATAATCCTTGAGGAAAAGGAAAAGAACCTTTCATGCTAATTCCACCAGAATTCTTGGGGCAAACTCTAACTGGTTTTCCCTGAACCAATCACTGGTAAAGGGCCTGGCTGGATGCTCTGATTGATCAGCTCTGGGTCAGGTACCCCCTCTTGAATAAACAAGGTAACCATGGAATGGGGGAGGGGTGCCCCATAGTAAGAGATGCTTGACAGGTAAACATTCCTCCCCAGGGGGCGTCCAGGAATCTGATACAGCCAGAGTCATGAGATTCTACTTGAAAGGATATTCCTCACCTCAGACTTCCCATCAGGGGCACTGGAAGAAGTAGAGGGAATTCTTTTAGTTGGTCCCTGAAGACTTCCTGGAGGAGGCAGCATTTATGGACCCCTGTGACTGGTGGGAGGGTGAACCCAAGGCAAGCTGGGTCCCAGGCAGATTTGGCAGAGCAATAGGGGAGCTAAATTTCCCTGCCACCCGAGAGTCTCCCTACCCCAGCCCTAGTATATTGTAGGAGCTGAAAACATGGTCTCTGGAACCGGACTGCCTACGTTCATAGCCCAATAGCTATTCATTCTACCTGTGCCACCTTGGGCAAGTCAGCTAACCTCTCTGTGCCTTGGTATAAAATGGAGATAATACTAGTCCTATCTCACATGGATTAAATGTAATATACATCAGGCACATGGTAAAGTTCAATAGTTGTATTATTATTATTATTATTATTATTATTATTATTATTATTAGGGCCTCTTTTCCAACCACATTTACTGGTGCACTGGCAGTTCCAGCTGTGTTCACCATCCTTCAAGGTGTCTCATCCAGCCTCTGCCCTTGCTGTTCCCTCTGTCTGAAATTCCTTTGCCTTCATGCACACTTGGCCGTTTCATCACTGCCTCCTCCACTGAGCCTTCCCTGCCCACATAGCCATCCTCCCGGCTGGGTACCCTCAAGACTCTGCAGCACTAATGTCTGCCTTGGATTATGGACCTTCAGGTACATGTCCCTGGTCTACACTGAGATCCTAAGAGCAGGACTTGGGTCTTGTCTGTTGCTGAGCTCACAGCGGAAGTCTGCCAGCTGCAGATGTGCAGAGAGGACAGTCTAGAGGCGGAAACAGGATGGACCAAGGGGCAAAGGAGAACGTGGCTGGTCCCAGGAACTGAAAGTAGCTCAGGGCCCAGCAGATCCCGTGAGAAGTGTAGGAAGGAGTGCTAAGAACAGAGAGGTCAGCAGGGCCAGGGTTTACCTTGATTCTCAGACACTGGGAAGCCATAAAATACTTAAGCAGGGAATGATGAGGTCAGGTTTTCACTAAGCAAAGATCCCTCTGGCTACAGACAGGGTATGGATTGGCCAGGGAGAGATAGAAGACAGAGAGCATGAGGTGTCTGCAGTCTAGGTTGAAGCAGGAACAACAGGATGAGAGAGGAAGCCAGTTTGACAGATATAAGGATGGAGAACAAACAGGGCTTGGTGGTTCGTTTGAAGTGGGGCCCCAGTTTTCCCACCAAGGAAATGGCAATGAACAAGCCTTGCCCCACTGGCCTCTCCAGGGGAAACTGGAAGATAGCAGGCACCTGGCACTGACCACTTTAAATGGTTAGTAACCATGTCTCCCATGTAGTCCCATATGCTCCCCCCAGCCCATCCCACCAATCAAGCACAAGACCAGACACTGAGGGGGCTTGGTCAAGTCTGCAAGATCCAGTGACCAGAGCCAGGCCCCTCACCAACCCCACCCTGGCTGATCTGTGCTAATGGGACATCTGAATTCCTTGGGCAGGTGTGGGCCTGGGCTACTCCACCAGAGAAAGGACCAGACCAGCCCAGATCCACAGTTTCCTGAAACAGATGTCACATGGCTCCTTCCTATTTTGTCCTCCTCAGCCATGCCTTGCAGAGACACAGGCTGATTTGGAAGGGAAGTATGCCCTGGGAACAATGCTGAGTACAGGGCCAGGCCAGGACCAGATGCTGGTGCTGTAGGAGCTGCACCCCTCACAAGCTGGGTGTCCTCAGGAATCATGAGTCCAGCTGCCCAGCAGTAGAGCTGGGACTAGGACCCAAGTATTCTGTCTTCCGCACCTGACATACATAGGCCCAGATGGCTGGGTTTATCCCAGGAGCCTCTCTTCTCTGACCTTCAGTTTCTTCGGATGCATACTGGGTATGCAGAATCAGAGGAGAGAACTCTAGAAGCTCTAAGCCTTCCCACCCCAATTGGAGAGGGGAGGGCCTGCATGGGCCTGGCAGTTGGAGCGAGTCATCCTTCCAGAATCCTCCGAGTTTCCATCTACCAAAGCCACACTCTTGTTTCCCAGGAGAGGAGTCAGCCTGGAACAGCAGGCTTGGGAACGGGATCCAAGGCAGGAGGTCCCCATGGGTGCACGACAGGGCCGTAGGCCACCCTCTCACCTGCTCTGGGCCCTGGCTTCCCCTCCGACCTGAGGACTGCAGTGGGGCATCTCTGAGAACCCGCACCCCCTCCCAATCTGTCTTTCTGCATTCTGGCTGTCAGGGCTGTGGAGGGGTGTGTAGAAGAGGCATGGGAGGCTGCTGTGAACTGCTGAGTTTTCCAGGGAGCTCTGAAGAGAGACCCCTTCCGGAGTAGGATCTCATGTTTCGTATGACCAGGGCTGATGCC
>NW_017731482.1:732465-772533 GCF_001890085.2 Hipposideros armiger
ACAGGACCCAGGCAGGGAATGAGACAGGACAGAGGCAAAGGTTTAGAAATGGTCACGGCCCCCTAGGCTCATGCCTGGTTTATGGGCTCCACCACCGTGTTCCCTGGGCCTGGACATAAGCACTAGAATTGCCCAGTGGGAATGAAAAACAACTGATGAGTAGTCTTGGGACCATCCTATAGGGTGTCCTGGGGCTTGGGGGCAGCCAGGCTCTGTGGCCCACAAGCAGGCCAGGCTGGGGATAGGAAACAGTGCCTAGAGGCATATCTCAGAAGTTGGGGTTACAAAGCATATCTCCCAGAAAGCTTTCTCAAGGTGGAATGCAGTGGCCTGGGAGAGAAGGAGTGAGCTCCCTGTCCCAGGAAGTGTGCAAGCAGGGGCCAGACAAGCCCTGTCAAAGAGGCTTCAGGGAGCCTCCTTCCCTGAGGGGTTGGAAAGAGCCCTGGGTCAAATGCTCTTAAGGCCTCTCTGACCCTGAGGGTCCAGAACTCAGAGCCCTGTCATTGACCCTTGGGCTCTGGGGTCTAGTTGGGTGTCTTGGGTGCTGGGGATGGTCAGAACAGGGCCAAGGCACAGGGCTGCCTTTCATGGGAAGTGAGTGGTTCTCTGAGGCTTTCTTTATACCCAAACTTTACCTGTGAGAACTGTGGACAAGGCTTCCTTCCTGCCTTTGGGGCTTCAGTGTCTGTGTGAAACCTTCAGGTAGTGTTGGTGCTCTGCCTGCCAGAGGATCAAGGACTGGGGGAGCCAGGCAGGCTCAGAGGTGCTACTCCTGCAGCTGTTACCTTCATTCCCCCTGACAAGTCTTCGTCATCAGCCAAGACAAAGATTTTCTTAGAGATGATTGAGTCAGGCAGCACCAAGGACAGAGCCCTGTGACTCATCTTTACAGACTGGGTTCACTCATTCAACATTTCCCGGTGACTCTTGGGAGCTGGAACCTGTGCTGGTCCCTGGGGCTCCAAACACAAAGCAAACCTTGTCCCCGATTCCTAACAAAGTTAAAGAAGGGAGGAAGTCTGGCTGACATAGACCCTTGGACTGGTCTTCTTTTCTGCCCTATCTTTCGACCCTCACTTCTTTGTCCTGTCTCAGGCCACTGTGTTCCTGAAAGGCAGGGTGGCTTGGTGGATTTACTGGGCACTTTGAGCAAGTTCCTAACCTCTCTGGCCTCACTTTTCCTGGAAGGAAGTATCACCTCTCTTCCTGAGCACAGATTGTATCATTATTCAGATCTGCATCCTTGTCCTGTCTCGCCAGTGACTGTGTCACCTTGGCCCAATCACCAGCCTTTTCTAAGCCTGTTTTCGCATCACTAAATTGGGATGATACAACCCACCACACAAGGCTGATATAATAGCAAATGAGATCCTGCAGCGAAAGCACTTAATTCAGTGGCTGGCACCTGCTGAGTAACCAAGAAACTGTACCAGTTAAGTAGCTCAGGAAAATAAGGCTCAGGGAGGTGACGTGACCTCCCCAGGGTCATAGAAATAGAAGACGAATCTAGGACTGGAACACAGATTTCCAGCCTTCCGGTTTCCTGCCCAGGAGGTACTAAGATGACACAGTGGCTTCTCTGGGTGCTGATAGAGAAGGGGCTCTCATTGGAAATGAATTGGAGGCTTCCCTGGCTGCCCTCCTGGGGATCAAGCTTGACCTGACAGTCCCTCAGTCCCCACCTGCCCCACTGCTTGTGGCCTCCAGGTATGTGAGGGTTCCAGAGCCAAAGCTGTGAACATGAGCTGCGGAAAGAGGAGAGGGGAGCATGGGGTGCAAGTCTGTAGGCAGGACTTCTAATTTCAAGTGACAGGATCGTAGGTTAGATGGACTGAGGCAAAAGGGGATTTATCCGCTCATGCCACCAAAAAGTCCAGTGGAAGGTGACGCTTCAGGCACAGCTGGAACTAGGCACTCAGTGGTGCTTTCAGGAACCTGTGTGTTCCCATCTTTTAACTCCGTCATCCCTCGGCTTTACTTTGGACTATCTCCTCCCTGGTGGTAGTATCTGCAATGCCTAGGACAGTGCCTGGCACATAGATCATCTGGCTCTAGCAGCTCCAGGCTCACTTTCTACCAGCTTTGCAAACCCAATGGAAAAAAATTCTCTCCTTCCCAATGTTCCAGTAAAAGCTTCAGAACTGACTCCAAGGTACTTGGTGAAGGTAGCCCATCTACCCCTGAGCCCATTATAGGGCCTGAGGAGCCCACTCTTCTCTCACTGGCAGGCCTAGTTCTCAGGCCTACCACCTCCAGATCCTCAAGACTTCAGGAAAGGAAGGAGGGGATCCCCCAAAGGGAAAACAGGAGGCAGAGCTATCATCATGAGAGGGAATCGGGTAATCAGGTGGGAAAAGACTATAGAGCAGCAGAACAATGACTGCCTGCGGAGCAGGCCAGATGGCTGGAGCTGGGCCCTCTCTTCCCAGTGGACTGGAGCCTGGTATTCTGAGAGGATTAGGGGGGTCCTGAAGACACCAATGGAGGTTGTTAGCCAACTGCACCTTTTGCAGCTAAACAGCCAGTTCTTTTTTCCCCCCCCAGATTTTATTGGGAAATTGGGGGAGGGGAACAGCATTGGGGAATCAGGGAAGGGAAACAGATGAGTTGCTGTCCTTTTTTGTTCTTTAGTTGTGGAGGACGTCGCTTCACTGGCCCATGTTGATATTATCATTGCTCTCTTCCTGGGTGAGGCAGATCGGTTGCCGGGCACTGGACGGCGGGTCACAGCATCTCTTGGCCGCTCACACTGGCTGCTGGCTGCTCACGGTAGCTTATGGCAGCCCACAGCAGCTTCACTGCAGCCTATGCCATCGCCGGCGACTCACAGCAGCCCAGCTCCAGGTCAAGCTGTTGTTCACCATCTTAGCTGTAGAGGGTGCAGCGTCACTGGTCCTAATGTGGGATCTGAACCTGCAGCCCTGATGCTCAGAGCTGGTGTCCCAAGCCAACTCCTAACCAACGCGCCACTCGGCCAGCCCCAGCCAGTTCTTTCTTGAATAGAGATCCAAGTGGCACATCTCCAAAGGGAGATTTTTTAAATGGGACATCCCAGGAGTCCAGGCAAGGAACAGAGACCCTCCCACACCAACTCCAGGGAAAGAGGGTTTATTGGAAGGTCTTAAGATCTCCCAGAGCCCTGAGAAGGATGGGAGATGGTGCGACCCCGTGGGTCTGGACTTGGAAAGCTGGGCACCATGGACTCTCCCTCTGCTGTCACTGCTGCCTTCTGGGCTCTGTGCACTCTCTCTGGGTTCCTCAGCCCCAAGGCCACCTGTGACTTCTCAGCCTTGCACCCACGAGGGTGACCATGGTCTCCGACCACTTTACCTCATTCCCAAAAGAGAACCTGTTGCTAATTTTGCCAAGCCTCAGCTTCCTCATCTGTAAAGTGGGATGGTAACTGGGAAGAGTGAATGAGATACAGCGTGTAAAGCATTTTTGCACAGTGCTTGGTGCATAGTCAATACCCAATTAAAACATCTTCCCAGATGGTGGTGGGGATGATGTGAGCTCACTGATGGGTAGCTGGGGCCTGGTACATAGTAGAGGCTCAGGAGATGCAAGATCCCTCTTTGCTCAGCCTGTAGAACAGCGGTTCTCAACCTGTGGGTCACGACCCCTTTGGGGGTCAAACGACCCTTTCACAGGGGTCGCCTAAGACCATCGAAAAACAAAAAGATATTTACATTACGATTCATAACAGTAGCAAAATTACAGTTATAGAGTAGCAATGAAAATAATTTTATGGTTGGGGGTCACCACAACATGAGGAACTGTATTAAGGGGTCGCGGCATTAGGAAGGTTGAGAACCGCTGCTGTAGAAGCTGGAGAGAAACCACAGGAAGCAGCCTCAACCCCCAAATTCCCCAAAATGACAGCTTCCCCTTCCTTGCACTCAAAATGGTTGTTTCAGTTCTAGGTTTAATTCCTATTGAGCAGGAGGTGAGATGGGGAAGTGGGAAAGAGAAGAGAAATTAGGTTTCCTGCCCTCCCTGTGTCCTCCTCCTGACAGGTTTGCCTTCCTTTGTGGCCAGCCTGATACCACAGGTGAGACCAAAACCCCTCCGGAAAGGGTTGGCTTTGCCCCCTACCCACTGTCCTCTGGGTGCCAGAGAGGCACTGGCATCAGGAACCCGGCCTCAGCCTGGCCTGAGGTGGGCTCCAGGGGGCTCCCTTGCCCTAGGCTGGACACTGCCTGGGTCAGGGATGGGTTGGTGACTGGAGCACAGAGGACATAATGACACTGTCAGGTGGGCACCATTACTAACCCTGTTTATCAGGTGGAGACTCAGGCTCAGAGAGGGTAGGTGGCTCGTGCCGGGTCACACAGAAAGTTGGTGATGGATCCCAGCCTGTCTGACTCCTCACGGGAAGGAAGCGAGGTCTTGACCCCTGTTATCCTGTGCCCTTGTTGCTAAGTTCACAGGGCAGGGGCTGGGCAAGGGGGATTCCAGACCTTGTTTCCCAGCAGGCAGGCAGGCCGGCCAAGGTTGAGAAGCCTCTTCCCACATCCAGCCTGGTCTGGGCTGGTTCCTGGCTGGCTGGCAGGCTGTGACTCAGGCTTCCAGCTACTGCCTCTAGCCACCAGGCCTCCTCATCCCTTCCAGATATGAGGGGTTTGGGGTGGGGGCAGGGCAGCGGGGAGGCTGCCAAGTTATCTAAAGGGTATCCTGAGACCATAGGATCCAAGCAGCCTAAGGAGCTTCAACCCTTTTCAGTTCTTCCTTGCGTCTAAACTGAATAGCTTCTGCTGCAGGCATAAACCGACCCCATGTGTTGCTTGAATTGTAAAATGTCTCTACCCTCTGTGGGGCAAGGGAATCCAGTGTTTCTGCCAATGGTGTACCTGGAAAGGAAATCGGTGGTGGATACCTGGTGTCAGGGCGACACTCCCAGGGCCTCTACCTCAGACAGGGCTCAGCACTGGCCATGGTCATCCTGCCAATGTCCCCAGTGGCTCCTGTGAGCCACATGGACCCGATGAGGATCTGAAAACAGGGCTTGAGCTTATGTGGAAATGATAAGTAGGAGAAAGGCTGGAGACTGGCTCAGGAGGAAAGGAGGCTGGGAACTCAGTCCTGAGGTTGTTCAGCGCCTGCCACACCGGGGAGGCCTCCTGCTGTGTGCAGACCTGCCACCCAGCCCAGGGCCGCTAGTCTGAAGGTGAGACTGGCCATCCTGGGCAGTCTGCTGGCGCCATCTGATGGCCATAGGCCCTCAGTGCAGGGAAGACATTCCACGGGGAATCCCCTGGACTTCGGAGGAACATTGGGAAAAGCGGGCCATAGAGTCAGAAAGACCCTGTTGAAATGCCACCTGGCTGGGACATCTTGGGAACCTCACTGACCCTTCTGCAGTCAGTTTCTTCATCTACAAAATGGGGAGAAGAACCCACCCCCACCCCCAACCTAGAGCTGCAGATAAAGCACCTGGCACAGGGGAGGCAGTTAAGAAATGACACCTGGTGCTGAGGGCCCAGAAAGCAGTGGAGACTGAGGTGGGCTGAGGAAGCCCATTTAGGCTGGGCCTGGAATTGATTCATTCAGTTAACAAATGTTTATTGAGTACCTACTGTGTGCCAGGGCACCTCATATACATGGTGTCATTTAATTCTTATGCCAGCCTCTGTGGTAGGTACCGACGATCATTCTCACTTCACAAATGAGAAAACTACAGGAAGGATAAGTAGGGATTATTCAGAGAAGGTGGGGAAAGCATCCCAAGCAGAGGAAACAGCTTGAGCATAAGTATAGAGGTTGGACAGCCAGGTGGGAAGCTGAAGCTGGCCTTAGGAGCAGGGCAGCAGCACCTGGGCTCTGCTTGAAGGTTTTATGATGAACCAGCCTCCTCAACCCTCCCATCTGTCCCTCTCTTTGTACAGCTCATCCTGTGCTCTGGCTACAATATTTATTCTTCATTTCTCAGACAGGGTAGGCTCGTTCCCCACCTCTTTGCCTCCTGCCTGGGACGTTGTCTTCACTCTTCAGAGTCCAAGTCCCCTTGGCCCTTTAAGACCCAGCAACAGGAGCCCTTTCAGGCCACTCCCTCCTAGGTGGACCTATGACCCCTAACACCTGAGCTCTCCCTCTGAGCCCCACCCAGGCTGCAGGAGCTAAGACCTAATCCCTGTCCTAGGGCTGATTGATACCCCTAGGAAGCCCTCAGAGTGGCTCCCACTCTTGGGACACATAGTCACCCACACTGGTGAGGGTGACCACAGGAGGTTGTCCTGGGAACCCAACAGGATTGGCTGCTGGACTGACGGCCAGGCCTCCTTGCCCTCGTGGGTCCCAGCACAGCTCAAATCAGACCAAGAAGTCCATGCTCTTAAATAGCACAAGTGACCTCCTAGCACAGACCCGAATATGCAATAAGTGCCTATCCATGCACAATTGACCAAGTGTTTATCAGCAGTTTAAATCTGAATTTTCTCCATTTGGGTTTTGGCCCCAAGTTGGTTCCTCAGTACCCTTGCCTGTAAAATGGGTTTGGAGGCGAGATCAGTGCTTACACCTTACGGAGTATAAAGGGTACTCCCCCCTTGTGGCAGTTCATCCTCACAACCTGCTGGTGTCCAGTGTGACCACATTCTACCAAGGGGGCTCAGAAAGAGGAAAGGGCTTATCCAGAGTCACACACTGATTAGAGGCCCAGGTTCTACCTGGGCCTCAAATCCCTAAGGCAGTGCTCTTTTCCTGCACCACCCTCCACCCCACCCCCTAGTTGCCTCAGCTGCTCCAAATTAAAGCCCACCTCCTCCAGGTCATGCCCCAAATGCTGCCCCCACCCCTGGAGCTGGTCTCTTTGGGACATGTCCTGCTCAGGTCGTCCTAACAGCTCTGAGTTCTGGTTTGTTGGTGAAGAGGGGTTGGAGGAGAACTTGACACAGACCAGAGAACTTCACTCAGGTGAGTTCTCAGGGCATTAGCTCCATCTCCACAACCCATGCCCATCATTCCCTGTGAGCTCTCAACCTGCCATGGGGAAGGGGGAAGTGACTGGTTAATGGGGGGATGTGTGAGGATCTGACAGCATATAGTAGGTGCTCAACAAACGCTCGTGGAGAAAAGGAAGAGAAGGAAGGAGGGAGGGAGAAGGTAGCTGAATAAGTAAGTGCATAAGCAGATTGCCACATAGAAGGATGGGCATGTCCATGCATGCGGAAAGGAGGGGTGGGTGGAGGAGTGGGATACTGAGAAGATGGCTCTGGGTGTTACAGCTAACAGAGGAGTCAGAAGCTCTGTAATCACCAACTATCCCGTTTGACAAGTGAAAAGACAAAGGGGCTGACGAGAAAGAAAGCTGCTGGGTCTGTGGGACAGGCCTTTGACCAGCAGCCTCTGGTCCCCTACTGCTCCCTCTGTCTAGCCCCTCATCACCCTCTTTCTTCTGCTGGGATGGGGGACGGTTCTGGGAAGAAGTCTGTTTCTCCACCCCCTTGCTCATCTAGGCCCAGTTCCCGCCAGGCCTTGGTGTTAGGGGTGTTAGGGAGGGGGTGGCCCCCGCAGGGGCTATTTCAGTCAGAGACAGTCCTTCCTGGAAACAAAGGAAGCTGCCCGCCCTGTCGCCCTGTCGGAGATGTCATAGCCTGGACTGAGGGCAGGAAGGTGGGGAGCCTCGTGTCTGGCTTCTCCTTGCCCCAACACACTTGGGCCACCAAGGCGCTTCGGGACAGGAGGCATCTCGGGGACAGGAGGCTGCATGTAAGTAGTAACACTTACATGGGCCGGTGCGGGGTGGGGCTGGGTCTGGACACAAGGGACTATGAACTGTGGGCAGGCAGGCATTTAGCACTTACCTAAAGGAGGTCCACAAAGATGGGGAGCCCAGAGGAAGGTGCTCTACCCAGCTGGGGAGTCAGAAAATGAAGAAGCAAGATTGGATCTGGAGCTTGATGGACACTTGGGGTTTTGTTGAACAGAGATAGGTTGAGTGGCACTTTGTGTGAAGCAAGCAGTAAAGATGGGAGGCCGAAGCGGAAACCTGGATCTCTGGCTGTGAATGACTATGTCGCAGTTTCGGTGTCTTGCAAACAGTGTGACAAGAGAGGAAGGGGCACAGCGGAGGGACCTGGGTACATTAGATGAGGCTAGGGGGCTTGGCAGGAGCTTGACTGTCAGGATGGGGGTTTTAGCTTTCCCCCAAAGGACAGAGGGATGCAGGGAAGGAGGTAGAGACACACCTGTTAGAAAGCTCCCCACCACGGGAAGAGTAACTGGAGTCCAAGCAGAGGCTGGGGTCTGAGCTGGTCCAGGGCGCAGGGCCCAAGCGTGGATGACAGATGTGAGACCTGCAGGGAGCCAATGTCGGTTGCTGCCCGGGGGCAGGGGCCAAGCAAGCCCTGTCTCAGAACCAGCTCCTGCCAGGAACTGGGAGAGCAGCTCACCCCTCGTAGGTCCTCAGAAGGCAGAGTGGATGAGGGAGCCAGGGTGACAGGCCTATCTTTCCTGGAGCAGACCTGAAGGTTTGCCCTGGGTCCCCTCATGCTTCCTTCCAAGAGTACCCATCTCACCAGGGAGTGAGGGGCAGAAAATGACTGGAGTCTCCATTCACCTAAGGCAGAGGGTGTCTCTGGGGTGGTGTCTGAGGGTGACAGGCCTCCCAAAGGAGGGTTCAGGGACACAGCACAGCTCCTCCCACCAGTTTCCTCCTCCTCACCAAAACCCTCTGCCCCAGCACACTGCTTTCCTCCCAGGCCCTGCCTACTCCACCTTCTTCCTCCCCTGGGGACACCCCAGGGTCCTCACACCCCTCTCCACTCAGGGAGAACCTCCTCAACCATTAGGGTCTTGCACCATCCTTCATCCTCCTCTGAGAAGTCTCTTCCATCCTATGGCTTGCACTGGTCTCCCCCTTCAGACTAGCACATGTATATGAGTATGTACAGGTAATAGGTATAGTATTTGTGTATATGTATGTCTGTATCGGTATCTATCTACCTACATCTGCATCTGTATACTGTGCCCTCATGCAGTCAGCAGGCAAAACTTCTCATTAAATGCCTGGCATGTGAAAACCAGAGAATGAATTCATGAATGAAAGAATGGCCTAAACAAATGAATGAAGAGACGAACGAATGAACTTTCTCTTGCCTGTACTGATCTTGGCTTCCTGGCTACAATGGTGGGACTGCTGTGCTTCCTCCTTGGCCTCTCCCTTGTGCCTAACTTGTCAGCTGAGCACCCAGCACTCCTAACTCATGGGTGGAAGCCCCACAAAGAATCTTTGCTAACTAAAGGTAATATGGCATGTGGAACACATGAAAATCCAAACATCATCGTTTTGCAGTTGCCCAGAATCAAAATCAAATTTTAAGTTGGGAGAAATTAGTGTGGGGAGTTATGTTTTGCTCTAGTATAACTTTTTTTTTAAAAGATTTTTATTATTATTATTGGGGAATTGGGGGAAGGGGAACAGACAAGTTGCTGTCATTTTTGTTCTTCAGTCTAGTTGTGGAGGACGTTACTTCACTGGCCCAAGTTGGCGCCATCATTGTGCTCTTCCCTGGCAAGGCAGATCAGTCACCGGCTTCTGGACGGCCGCTCACAGTGGATGCTGGCTACACACGGTAGCCCATGACAACCTACTACAGCAGGGGCTGCAGCCTATGCCATCGTAGGCAACTCCTGGCAGCCCAGCTCCAGGTTGAGCTGTTGTTCAGCATCTTAGCTGTGGAGGGCAGTGTCACTGGCCCTCATATGTGGGATCTGAACCGGGGCCCTCTGGTGTCCCAAGCCAGTTCTTAACCATCGCGCCACTCGGCCGGCCCCTGCTCTAGTATAACTTTTACAAATCTCATAACTTTACTAACCAGTATATTCACATTAAGAACAGCTACCACTTGCCCTGTGCCAGGACTGATCCTCACAACAGCCCTATCTGGCAGGTGCTATATTACCTCATTATATAGATGGGGAAACAGAGGCATAGACATTCAGTAATGAGCCTGAGGCCACACAGCTCACATGTGGCAGAGCTGGGATTTGAACCTGGATATCCAGACCAGAGCCTATATACTCGGCCTCAACCCTCTATCACCCTCTGAGTGCATTTTCAGGACTTTATAATTTTTCTGGGCCTCAGTGGTCTCCCACCTATAAATCAGGGAGAGAGGAGATCTGACTCACTTTCTCAAGGGCTTTGCCTTACAGGTCCACTGGATTTAAGTGGTGAATTCTCCCTGGACACCAGTAAATGTGGAAATGCTAGCTGGGAGGTGAGCGACAAGAAGTCAGACTTATCCCACCAGGGGACCCTTTAAGGCATTTGTGCTGCTGGCTCCCCTAAAATCCAGCCTGAAGGGATGAGTGGAGGGACAAGGTGTAGGATGCAATGGCATGGTATGACATTTATTAAGCACCTGCTGCATGTCAGGCCTATGATACATTTCACTGATGAGGACACAGGCTCAGAAAAAGCAAGTGATATGCCCTGAGTTGAACAGCATGAAAGAAAGGAAGCCAGGATTTGAACCAGGCCTGCCTGATTCTCTGAAGCTGGGCTCGTAACCTCTACATTCCACGTCCATGGGCTACACTAGGTTCCCTCCCAGTCGAGCAGTTGGACTTGCATTGTGGCTCTGCCTCTAACTCACTGGATAAGATTGAGCAGTCATTGCCCCTCACTGTGTCTAGATTTTCCTCCCTATGGAGTAAGCTGTTGACCTCCTTCCGCCATTTGCCTTCAGGGAAGCTGTTTTCACTCTAGCCACCAGGGGGCGCTGTGACCTCAGGGCACTGCCAGACCAACCTTTGTAGCCTCAAATCAACTGGAAGGAGGGTTAAGACTCCTGAATCACCTCCTTCCCTCACTTTACAGATAAGAAAACTGCAGCCAAAAGAAGGACCATGGCTTTAAAAGGTGGAGTCCAGGCCGAAGAGGTGGGCGCTGTCCTTGGTCAGCTCACGGTGTGTGGACATTTTGTTCAAGTTGATTAATTAAGCGTTACTGGGGGAGCCTTAGTGGCTAAGGAAGACGAGGAAGCACCAAGTGCCGGGAGGACAGCCTAAGGCTCAAGATGGAAAAATCATGAACCAGATTATACTGTCAAGGAAATCCAAATTTTTAATATCATAACCAGAAAAATTAACCAACTTCCAGAAGCAGAAAGGGGTCTACTTGAACATGGATCGACATATATTGGATTTAATGCTGCTCTCTGTGGCCTAATAACAAACAGTCTTTTTCGGCACATCTTAAATGTGATACAGGCTCGTACAGCTGCAGGCTTACCAATGGCAGTAATCCCATTTTTGGCAGCAAACGTATCTTACAAAGGTTTTGTAAGTTTACCATTGAATACAGGTGATAACTGTGAAACCTGTACTGTAATACGGGGTGGATTAGTTGGTCTTGCTTTTGGTGGTCTGTACCCTGTTTTCTTGGCTATACCTGTGAATGGTGGTCTAGCAGCCAGGTATTCCTCAGCCCTGCTACCAGAGAAAGGAAACATCTTAACTTACTGGATCAGAATTTCTAAGCCTATCTTTAGAAAGATGTTATTTCCCATTTTGCTCCAGACTGGGTTTGCAGCATACCTTGGTTCTAGACAATATAAACTACTTATAAAGGCTCTTCAGTTGCCTGAACCTGGCTTAGAAATTCAGTAATTGTTAAGCAAATCTATACACAAAAATAAATCTGTAAAAGTTAAAAAAAAAAAAAAAAGAGTTACTGGGCCCTCTCTTCCCTGGACCCCAGGCTGGGCTTGCACATGCAAAGAGGCACCAGACCTGGCACTTTTTCTCAGGAGATTCTGGGGCTTCAGGGGAGAGGCAGAAAGGCAGGCCCACTGTGACCACAATCTCCAAACTCCAGGGAACCCAGGGGAACCCTGTATAGCATGATTTAGTGCTTCTAACCTCATGACATCCTGAGAGGTAGGTGCGTCATTCCCCCATTTTTCAGATGGGAAAACTGAGATTCAGAGATGGTATATCATGCCCAAAATCACATAGCTAGTAAGTAGCAGAGTTGGGATTCAAACCAAAGCCCATCAATCTCCATTTACAGAAGAGACATTTGGCTAAGATTTTGAAGGATGTAAAGAAGTTCACCAAGAAGCCTGGTGGGAAATGTGTATTATAAAAAGTGAATTGGATTTCTTGCAAGCTTGACTTTTATTGTAGTCCAGGTTTCCATGATGTGAGGGCTATGTGGGGCCCCCATGGGGTGGTGAGTATCAGAGATGCTCCTGGTGGGGAGGTCTAGAGGGATAGGGGCCTACTGGGTGTGGTCTGTGAGTGTGGTGAGTGTGGTCACTGACAGGTTGTGTATTGCTTCCCCAACCTCTCCAGATGTAGGAAGCCTGGTCAGGCAGCCATGGAGAGGCACAATGGCACAAACCAGGCTCTGGACTCACCACCCACAACCTGTGTCTTCCGAGAGAACTTCAAGCAACTGCTGCTGCCACCTGTGTACTCGGTGGTGCTGGCAGCCGGCCTGCCACTGAATGCCTGTGTCATTGCCCAGATTTGCACATCCCGCCGGGCCCTGACCCGCACGGCTGTGTACACCCTGAACCTGGCCCTAGCTGATCTGCTGTATGCCTGCTCCCTGCCCCTGCTCATCTACAACTACGCCCAAGGTGACCACTGGCCCTTTGGCGACCTCACCTGCCGCCTGGTCCGCTTCGTCTTCTATGCCAACCTACATGGCAGCATCCTCTTCCTCACCTGCATCAGCTTCCAACGCTACCTGGGTATCTGCCACCCTCTGGCTGCCTGGCACAAGCGTGGGGGCCGCCGGACTGCCTGGGTAGTATGTGGGGCTGTGTGGCTGGCCGTGACAACCCAATGCCTGCCCACAGCCTTCTTTGCCTCCACAGGCATCCAGCGTAACCGTACCGTCTGCTACGACCTGAGCCCACCAGCCCTGTCCACTCGCTACTTGCCCTATGGCATGGCCCTCACCGTCATCGGCTTCCTGCTGCCCTTTGCTGCCCTGCTGGCCTGCTACTGCTGCCTGGCCCGCCGTTTGTGCCGCCAGGATGGCCCAGCAGGGCCTGTGGCCCAGGAGCGGCGTGGCAAGGCAGCACGCATGGCTGTGGTGGTGGCAGCCGCCTTTGCCATTAGCTTCCTACCTTTCCATGTCACCAAGACGGCTTACCTGGCAGTGCGCTCCACTCCCGGTGTCCCCTGCCCTGTGATGGAGGCCTTTGCTGCCGCCTACAAAGGCACACGGCCCTTTGCTAGTGCCAACAGTGTGCTAGATCCCATCCTCTTTTATTTCACCCAGAAGAAGTTCCGCCGGCGGCCACATGAACTGCTACAGAAACTCACAGCTAAGTGGCAACGGCAGGGTCGCTGAGTCCACTGGGGCAGGACACGGGCCTGGACTGCCATTGCGTTTGCCATTGTGGCTGAGGCACCAGAAGCTTCACCAACCCTAAACCATGCAGAGAATTAGGAGCTTAGCTCAGCTGTGCATGGAGTGAGGTCTCCCATAGTCCCCAAACTCTCACCAACTATTTATTGATCCCTTTCACTGAACCAGGCTCTGTGGACACAGACAAGCCTGGGCCTGGCTCTCCAGAAGGCCCCAGTCAGCCATGGAAGAGTTGGAGAAACCATGTTAAGCTGCTTACAAAAATATAGTGTGACATGTACTATAATTGAGGAGTATGCTACATGCTTTGGAGTCACCAATAAGGGAGTGAAAGAAGATAGGAGGGGGAAGTGCGAGCTTCTGGGAAGAGGCATTTGAGCTGGGTTTTGAGAGATGAAGATGAGCTCTCTGAGTGTGATGTTCCATTCATTCAGCAAACCTTTACTGACACCTTGTGTTCAGGTCTGGGTTAGTTCTGGGGCCCAAGTACCGTATTTGCCGGCGTATAAGACGACCGGGCGTATAAGACGACCCCCTAACATTTCCACTCAAAATACAGAGTTTGTTATATACTCGCTGTATAAGACTACCCCCTCTTCCGCACACCTTCCACACACCAAATAAAAGGTAAAACAATATCAGATTTGATTTCAACATTTTAATTTATATTCAAATGCTTATGACATGCAGGAAAACTGTCACAAGGCTGTATGTAATCAAACATATACATAAAACAGTGCAAGTTTATTACCGGTAAACATACCGGTAATTCACTAAAGAAAACACACTCTATAGACTGGTACCGTAGATTTTGCGAGTGTGGTAAAATCGCATAACAGCAAAATCGCATAACAGCCGAGCATACACCCAGCAGCGCTGCTGATGCCTGAACGGTATGTGGAATGAAGTGGGCGGGCATCGGGAGGCCACTATGGCACGGGGCAAGCACTATGGGCAGTCTATCTGAAGTGTACCTGGCGTATAAGATGACCCCCCACTTGGAGGCATATTTTTCAGCGCCAAAAAATCGTCTTATACGCCGGCAAATATGGTAGTACCGCCCCAGCCCTGCCCCATACAGGCTCCCAACTACTGGCGGTACTGATACAGTGATGTCAAAGCTGTAACAGAGGGAAGCATGGCTACGGGAAAGGGTGCCCAGAGGATGCCCATGACCCCAGTCCAAGGAGTCAGGAAAGGTCTCCCTGGGGATGGGGGGGGTGGCATCTGAACCAAATGTTGAAGGCCAAATGCAAGCTCTGCAAAAACAAGTGGGAAACATGTTGGTGCAGCCTGGGCCAGCCCTGTGCTAGGCTCTGCCCTGGGGCAGATGGGCGGAGAGCATGTGGCCTCCTGTGTGTGAAAGCTGAGAACACAGGAGCTGTTCCACGGCCATTCTCCAGACAACGGCAGGAGTAGGCCAGATGCTCCAGGCTGTGGGGGCTCAGCAGAGGGAGGAATCAGGGAGCACTTCGTAGAAGAGGTGAGCCTGGAGGTGGGGAGGAATCCAAAAGGCAGAGGAGGCAGCTCCTGGCGGAAGGCACTGTGTGAACAAAACCCAGAGGCAGAGATGGCACTGAGCCTGGCTATAAAGCAACAGTGAGCTTCAACTACGCCCGGGGCATTGGGTGTGTGAGAAGGTGGGTGAGGAGAGCTAGGCGGGGCCAGAGCATTAAATGCCAGGAAGAGCCCCAGACCCCACTTATTCTCCACCCACCTCTTCAGATGTGCCTCTTTCAGGCTCAGGGGATCCTCAGTCCCTGGTTCACCTCCACCTGACCCACCAGGGGAGGGCACATAGCCCTTCAACACTGCTTCATTCTACAAGCAGAATTCAGCAGCTTGAGGAGACTCAGAGCCACCAGGAGGCTATCCTGCAGGTCCCATGGTCAGGAGTCTGCCGGCCAGTCTCAAGACAGACCGCTCCCCCTGGGTTCCTCTCTTGCCCTTCAGCAACATCGTTCTGGCCTGTGGGTACTTGGAAGGCTGCCTGGAGGCCATCTCACATGGAGGCATCTCAAATACAGAGCTGAGCCTTAAAAAGCCTTGGAAAGGCATCTTCACTGAAGGTCGCAAGGAGACAGCAAAGGGGAATTATACCAGGCAAGGCCCTCCCGAGCCCTCCTCACCTGCTCTCCCCCTGCACAACTGTCCTTTCAGCCACACCTCTGCAGGTCCTCATCCTCTCTGCTCTTTTTCCTTCTCTCTCCTCCCCACCTCACCCCATCCCCCCTCACTTCTCTTCCAGGCCCCATTCCCTCCTCCTAGATCTCAGTTTTCCTCCTGTGGAACAATCTGGCCTGTCCTTGGCTGCTGGTATTCCACACAGACCCCATACATGACAGAACCAGCTTGGCAAATACTATTCTTAGAAGGTAGATGGAGGAAAGGGCAGAGGGACAGGGCAGGGAGGGGAGGGACTCTAGAACATTTCCCTTTTAGTCCTGCCTAATCTCCAAGACTGCTGGGCAACGTGGGGATTCAAAGAAGGGCTCTGGAGAAGCTCAACTCCATGGTAATGCCAGAGGTATGCTCGCCGCTGGGAAGTGGGAAAAGCAGGCCCAGCCCACCTTGGAAATCCATTCCAAGTACCCTTGCTGGAGAGGCTGACAATTTTGATTCTTTGGACCACAGTGAAATAGAAGTGTGGGAACCTCAGAAGACAGAGGCTGGTTCTTACTCCCTGTACGATGCCATGCCACGCCTAGCAGTACAGATATTACCCACCTTGACTCTTGTTCCAAGTCTTGAGACCAGACTCTTCAGTTGCCTGTGATGGGGAGGTGGGCGAGAGGGAGAACAGAAGGCAGAGTCCAGGTCACGGCCCAGGCCGAGCTCCTGTAGATACCCGGATGACTATCCCAGCACACTACCAAGAACTGTGACGTTGTGGTTACTTTTATAAGAGTAAAAATTGTGGGCAACAGGTAAATTCCATTGCCAGCTTCCCTTTGCGAGGCAGAAGCACTAGAGGGTACAGACTCCAGAGCCAGACCACCTGGATGCGTGTCCTGGCTCGACCATTTACTGTGCTCTTCTAGGCAAGTTGTTTAACCTCTTTGTACCTTAACTTCCCTAAATGTAAAACGGGAATAATATTGAAACCTATCTTTTGTTGTTGTTGTGAGGATTAAATTAATATGTGCAAAGGACTTAGAACAATGCCTGGAACATAGTAAGCATGCAATAAATGTTACTCTTCTAATGATTTTCCCTTTTGGCACACAAGTTCCCCCAGGGTCTATCTGTAGGAAGTCATGGACGGTTTCTAGACAGGGGATTGCCACAATTTCTCTTTCTCCTTTACCCGGGAGGCAGTCTGTCTTTTAAGGAAAAAAAACTCAACACACGTTCTTGAGAACAAGGGCCATAATCCATGAGCCCCAGCTGTTCCTTTTATTACGTGCCAGTACCAGGGACTCCAAGTGCCATTTGCGGGGCTTGAATTCCTCCTTTGCTTCTCCCTCCTTTTGTCTCATTCCTTCTCTTTATCCCCCTTCTCCCTCGACACTTGAACTCAGAGTACATTCAGTGATGGAGGTGGGGAAGGGGTGAGAGGCTTACCCTGGGAATGTCTGTTAGCTGGGGTGGGCACAGAGGGAACACAGGGGTGTGGAGATGGGGTATGGTGAGGGGCAGGGGGACCACGAGGGCTCAAAGGGGTCCGAGGCGATTCTTCCGTGGGTTAGAGAAGACTTCCCAGGGGACGGAGCAGTGCAGGCTGGGTCTTGAAGGATGGATGTAATTAGACTGAAGGAGAGCAGGAAAGGGTGTTTCTGCTATAGAGAACAGCACAGGCAAAGGCGTGGAGGCTATTTGGAGGAAGAATAAGAAGGGCTGTGGCCTGAGCTGAGGCTGAGGAGCTGGCAGGGCTAGAGAGGAAGGGAAGCACTGGGGAGCCACAACAAGGACAGCATTGATCAGTTGCTAGGCTCTGAGGGTTCCGGGAACCACACAATGTGCTGAACACAAATCTTCTCATTTAATCCTTATAATACCTCCTAGTATAGATGGGGAAACTGAGGCCCAGATGTGGGAACTGACTTGTCAAGGTCATACGGCCTTTCTCCAAACCAGATACTAGATCCCCCCTGCCTCACCCTCCTTCCCTTCCCTCCCCTTTCTTCACTTTCCTTCCAAGTGCCTACCTGCCCCACTCAGTCCCAGTGACTGGGGACTCGTAGGAAGTTGTGACAGAGTCAGCTAAGTGCCAAGCACAATATCAACTCTCTTTTAGCTGGACACATGGCCTCCTAGGATGAAAACTCCTTTCCCCAGCCTCTCTTGCAGCTAGGTATGGTCAGGTAATTTACTCCTGGCTGAATGGGATATAAGCAAAGTGCTCTAACGCAGTTTAATGTGGGAATGGGCGATGTGTTCTTTGTGCCCCAACCCCGCCCCGCCCCGCCCCCCCCTTCTTGTCACTTACAATGTGGATGTGACAGCTGGAGCACCATCTTGGACCACAAGGGCAAGGATGCCTTCGGTGGCTGGTAGAGCAAAAAGCTGGAAGCAGCTTGGGTCTCCGACCATTCCAGTTTGGAGACACTTAAATCTGGATTTTTACATGAGAGATAAAAGTGTCTATCTTTTTTAAGCCACTACTTTTGGGGGCCTTTATTATCTACAGCCAAAACGAATCCCTTTACTCGGGTTCTATCCTGATGGTAGACCTAGATAGAAGCCAGGCAGTGTCCTAAACTGGGGTGGAGACCTCCACCTACATGGGAGCTAGGAGTCAACAAGGTCTAGAGATATCCCGAAAGGCTTTATGGAAATGGTGCAAAGCCTGGGGCATGGTCACCTCACTTTTGGCTTAAATCTAAGGGGGTGGATGGGCTTCCTGAGGGAGAGTGAGAAGAAGGGGGGCCTGGCTAGAGTCCTGGAACTCTAATATTAGGGAGCCAGTGAGGTGGAGGTTGAAGTCTGAGGGGTCTCTGAACAATGGTGACATGAGGGTGCAGTGGAGCTGGGTGAGGGAAGGAGGGGCTGGAGGGGAGGAAGTGAAGGTGATGGGTGGAGAAGTAAAGAGAGGAAGGTTCTGAGGAAGGCCAGGCCCAAGGAAGGCCCTTCAGGACAGGAGACCTGCCAGTGTTGGCTATTTGCTGTTGAGGACAGGGACCTAGGAGGCAGGGCCAAGGATGGGGGAGCCAGAGAGCTGGGAACTAGGGCTTGTCTTCAGGAGATTTCCATTCACAGCAGAAAAGGCCCAGAGGCACTGGATCTGTCCTAGCAATGGATGCAGCTGCCTTCTCCCTCCCTCATTCATTTATTCAACAAACATTCTCTGTGCTCCTCAGAGATGGTGATGGAAACACAGAGGCAGTTCAGACCCAGACCATACCCTCAGAAAGAATCTGAGGGTGGTGGTATAGACAAGGAAACAGACAGCTCATCCAGTAAACAACATGTATTGTGCACCTACTATATGCCAGCCACCATGCTGGGCTGCTCCTCAGGGAGCTCCTAGTTTGATGAAGAAAATGGCAATAATGAAATAAACACATACACACCTGGCTCATTACAGCCAGGGAGAAGAGTTTAGAAAAACATAAGGAGAGCCAGGGGTAAGGAAGGTCTCACTAGAGAGACAAATAAGCTCATGGAATAGTTGAGATGTTGGGGACCACGGAGTCCCTGACCCAGCTTGAGGGGCAGAGAAAGTTTCTTAGCTTAGGCCCTCAGAAGGCGTTAGCTCTGGACAGAAGGGCTGTTACTGACTTTGAACAAGCCCCTTCATTTCTCTGAGCCTCTGTTTCTTTACCTATAGAATAGTGATAATACTACCAACCCTCCCTAAGCCACCAGGGGTATTGAGTATGGCAAAGTTAGGGCAGAACTTTCATAAATTACAAAAAGGTATTATAACCCAATAGAAGAATGGGCAAGAGGTACAAAGAGGCACCTCACAGAAAAGGAAACACAGATTATTAAAAAAATCATAGAACAGATATTCAATTCTATCTTGACAATGCCTCCTCACATTGAGTAGTCCCCTGGTCCGTTGTCCAGAGCACTTCTGCACATGTGCACCTGGAGTGCGCACAATGCTCAGAGCAGCTCTGTTCACAAGAGCAAACACCTGGAAACACCCAAATGCCCATCCACAAGAGAGTGGATAAATACCCTGTGCAAGATTCACATATTGGAATATTGCACATAGCCAGAATGCACAATACCAACATGCAACAATGTAGATAAACCTTAGCAGTATAATATTCAGTAAAAAGAAATGCCAAAAAAAGTATATACAGTAAGATGCCCCCTTTTTAAACTTAAAAACTAAAAAGAAAATATATAATGTAAAGAAATACACAGATGCAATAAAACTATATAAGAAGGAAAGCAAAGGAATGCTGAACACAGGAGGTAATAGTTACCTTGGGTGGTGGGGTAGCAGGAGAATAGATGGTGGGGGAACTATATAATGACATGTAGGACATTGTAAGGTCCTAGCTGTTTCATGTTGGGTTTTGGTGGGAGCCAATTAAATAACTGGTGAGAATGTATCATGCACAAAAGGTTATAAATAATCCATTTCTGTGCACTTGAGGTCTAATTATACAGGAAAGGGACAGGACAACCTCAGGTTACTCTCTATTTGACTCTGGAATGGAGTCAGGAGCTAGATTTCCTTTCTGGAGCTCACTGCTTCTTGGGGTCCTGTCACTCCTCATCTTTCTCCCATCACTTTCAAGGCCCATCACTGGCCGTGACTGACCATCACAACCTTCCCATCTTTATTTCTCAAAGGGATTCTAGAGACCTGATCTCTCTGAGTCACCACAACTCACTGGGTAGATGAGTTATTGTTTTCACTCCCCTTTCATAGGTGAGGAGTCTGAGGCCCAAAGGAAGAGAGCGACCTGCTAGGGTCACCCAGCGTATCTGTAAGGGTACCTGCATCAGCCCAGCTCTCGACTCCCAGCACAGTGTCCCTCTTTCCACCCTGGCACCCAGTGCTCCCAGCCGCCTCCTAGATGAGTCTATATCTACATGAGTCTTTTAAGGGCTAAAAACACCCAGGTCCCTCTGTGCCAGGAAGATGACTTTGTCTCATTCTGAATCAGAAGCGGCTGGGGGTGGGGGGACTCATGAGGTGCTGCAAGCAGCCAAGCCTCTCTGAGTGGGTGAGCTTCCCATTGGGAGGAGGCCCAGCTTAGATCCTTAAAAACCCTCTCTCCCCACCAAGAGGATCACTGATTCAAAGCCCCCACCTAGCTCACCTCACAGCCAAGCTGCAAGCTGCTGGGAGCCTGTGATCTGAGTCTCCACTCCTCTCCATCAGCTTGCCCATCTATGATATGGGAAAAAGAGCCTCTATCCCAGAAGTGACTGGAAGACAGAATATGACAGGGCATGAAAGAGTTTGGAAAAGTACAAATTTCAGATGGTAGGGACATCATTATGAGAGAACAGTAACTCCTGGGTAGACGAGGGTCCCCCTACCATACTAAAACTGCCCCAAAAGAGTAGAAAGAAAACTCTAGAGGAGACAAGAGTCTGACTTCAAATAGAGTCAGAGAGAGGCACCTTTGGGGAAGCCTAGACCCACTCCTCACTTTTCAGATGAGGCAGCTGAGGCCCAGGGAAGTGCAGGGATTTATCCAAGGTCACACAGCAAGGCAAGGACAGAGAGGCACTAGGCAAGGCAGGACTCTCCTCCTTGCCATCAATTTCCCAGTGAAGAAAGAGATATGCTAGCCCCTTTGAGGCAGAACTGAGACAGAGTTAAGGTGAGGGACTTACAGGAAGCTGGTCTTAGAAAGGAAGAGCTTTCTCCCTGCAGTCATTTCCCACAACTCAAGGGAAATAGCAAGCAAGCTCAGGGTGCTGGCTGAGTCCTCCCTCTCCCATGGGATAGTCAGGCAGCCCCTGAGTGTCTGTCTACCATGCTGCCCTAAGCCCATCCCTGCCCCTTTCATCTGGACCAGGACCTCCAGCTCCCAAAGCCTCCCATCTTAGTTGGGCCCGGCCACAGTCCTCTCTCTTGGGCAGAGGGGACCAGAAGGATCCTCTGTTCTTGGGGAGGATGAGCCCAGGTTCAAGGAGGAGGAGACTGCTGGGGTCTCAAAAGAAAAAGAACCCCCTTCTTCATTGGGAATCTGGGACCAGGGAAGGCTGTCTGGAGGACCATGGTGTTTGAAGCTCCTGAAATCTGAATTTGAGTCATAGCTGGAGCTGCTATTTCCTGACTTGGACACTGGTCAAAGCTACTTCTCCTTCAAGACCCATAGAAGGGGCAGTAATTTCTACCTTCGTACCAAGGGTGGTTGGAAGACTAAATAAAATAAATGAAATAATATTGTCCATACATCCAAGGCACTCCATAAATTCCCTATATCTACATTCGATAATTCAAATGTAGAGGAGCCCTCCTGCATTTAAGCTGGGTGGGGGAGGATGAATGGGACCAAGCAGAGGCATGTGGGGGGAGGGGAACTCCCCAGCATCCGGTTCTCTGCGAGACTTGCCCGACCCAGGGCAGAGGTGGGCGGGGAATTCAAGGGCTAGGTCAGCTAGAAGCCAGAGAAGCGACCCACACCTTCCCTGTCAGGTGGGTGGAGCAACCGTAGGTAGGAGTGTAGGTTCAGCAGTGGTAAGTCGAAGGTGTTCTGTCGAAGCTCCTTTTCTATGTGAGGCCGAAGGAGGGGCAGTGTGCTTTTATGAAGGGATTAGTTTTAAAACGGCTCCTGAAGGGACTAGGAAACGATTGAAAGGAAGTGATGTCTTCCCAACCCTCCGGTTTTTTGGTGGTGGATGCTGTTTTACCTGTCCAGGGTTCCGGGGGGCTGTGTGTGTGTGTGTGGGGGGGGCAAATCCGGCCGGTAGAGGGCGCAAGAGCCACGTACCCCAGAGCGCCGGGGAACGAGGGAAACCAGCGCAGGGCCCGCAGCTGGAAACAAGAGTGGGCGTGGTCACAAAGGGTGGGGCGCCTGGAGCGGTGTGGGACGGATTTGGGGGACCATCGGGGCTGGCACACCACAGAAGTTAGGGGGGCGTTTGGGGGCGCGAGGGGCTGGATCCTGTCGAAGTTACAGCGGGATTCGTCTCGGAAGGCCGAGTAAAGGGCGTGGCCTGGGCGGGGTGAAGGGGCGGGGCAGGGAGTAGCCAGAGCCGGAGTCCTCCCGCGGAGCCTACTGCTCCCCCTGGCGGCGAGCCTTGCCCCTTTCCGTGCTGGGAGAGTCGTGTACCTGAGTGTGTCGGTGTGTACAAGTTTGTGGGTCCGAGGTTGCCATGTTGGTCCCCTTAGCAGAAGTTTCCGGCTGAACCGCAGTGGGTACGCCGCCCGGGCTGTATCTCCGCGGAGTAGACCACACTCAGATCTTGCGTGTGTCAGTGCAAGTCCTTGGGGAGGGACAGCTTGGGCCCTGAGGGTCGCATCGGTCCGCTTGCGCACAGTCTTGTTTCTCCTTCGGCTCCTCCCTGGTTCCCTCCCCCCTACTCCCGATTCCCAGCCTAGCGCGCGCGGGGAGCCCACCCCCTCTTTTGGGCTTGAGGCCCCGCCCCCCGCCCCCTTTCCTCTGCCACAAAGTTTATTTGCAACAAAAGGGAGCAAGGAGCTAGCAGCCCAGAGGGAGGGAGCGGGAAGCTGGAGCGAGAGCGCGAAGGGAGGTAGGCAGGCCGGCTGGCGGGCACAGAGCCGAGGAAGGGATCCGGACCGGGCCCGGCAACGCGCAATGCTCCGGGTCGCACTGGCCGAGGCTGGGGCCAGGTCCGGGGGTCGGCGCTGAGACGGGAGGGGCCGCGCGGGATGGAGCCGATGCTGCCCGCGGCCGCAGAAACTTGAGCCGCAGCAGATAAAGCTCTGCTCGGGTCTCATCTTCTCCCCGCAAATCCCCTCGCACTGCGGCTGCAGGACCCAGGCCTTCGGATCCCCGCCGCTGAGCTCCTTCGGGGAGGGGGCAAAGGGGGGGTTGGCCGCGGCTTCCCGAGGCCAGCCCCCCCGGAGTGAGAGCCGCCACCATGGCGGACGGGGCGCCCCGGCCCCCGCTGTATCGCAGCGTCTCGTTTAAGCTGCTGGAGCGTTGGAGCGGCGGTCCCGGGCCGAGGGAGGGGGCCGCGGACATCTCCGGGCTGCGGCGCCGCGCCTCGTGCCGACCGGCCGCGGCCGTCCCGGGCCAACCCACCCGGCGCGTGTCCAAGCTGGCGTCGGGGCCCCCAGCCGCCCCCGCGCAGCCGCGCCCGCTCCGAAGCCTCTCGCCGTCGGTGCGCCAACTCTCCCGGCGCTTCGACGCGCCGCGTCCGGACGACGACTCCACTGGGCCCCGGGACGGGGGCGTCTCCCCCGGGGCCGCGGAAGAAGCGGCGGAGGGCGCCGCGCGTGGGGCCTGGCCCAGCGTCACCGAGATGCGCAAGCTCTTCGGTGGCCCTGGCTACAGGCGGCCCAGTGCCGACTCTGAGGCCTCCGGAACGCCCAGCCCCGATGGTACCGCGTGGGAGCCCCCGGCCCGGGAGCCCCGGCAGCCTCCGACGCCACCTCCTCGGACATGCTTCCCTCTGGCGGGCCTGCGTTCGGCGCGGCCGCTGCCTGGCCCAGGGACCGAGGGGAGGAGGCGGCGGCAGCAGCAGCAACAGGAGCGGGCGCAGCGTCCGGCGGATGGTTTACATTCTTGGCATAGCTTCTCCCAACCGCAGGCTGGGGCCAGGGCCTCCTGCTCCTCCTCCTCCTCCGTCGCCTCCTATCCTGTCAGCCGCAGCCGGGTTGCCAGCTCCAGCGAGGAGGAAGAGGAGGGCCCGCCGCCACCGCCGCCCGGGGCGCAGAGCCCGGCCTACCACGGCGGCCTCTCCTCGGGCAGTGAAGAGGACCAAGACGGTGAGGGCGGCCACTGCTGTGGAGGGAGCTCGGGGCCCACGCCAGGAAGCTCCCTCTTGGATAAGGGCTGCAGGTCAGACAGTTATGGGTTAAATCTGGGCAGCATGGACTCGGCTGGGGGAGCCAGGAGCCCGGAGCTCCCAACATCTCCTACAGCCCCTAGCGAGGAAGGACACCAGGAGTGGGGTACTGGCTCGCCTCCCTTTGTGCCAGGACCCCAGGAGGGACTTCGGCCCTCGTCAGACACTGTAGGGGGAGCTTTCCGCGTGGCCAAGGTAAGCTTTCCTGCTTACCTGGCCAGCCCATCAGGCTCCCGTGGTAGTAGCCGTTATTCCAGTACGGAGACCCTCAAGGATGAGGACCTGTGGGCTAGCCGGAGCTCTGGGAGCTGGGGTGTGTATCGATCCCCTAGCTTTGGACCTGGAGAAGGGCTCTTCCTAAGGCCCCAGGCTCGAACCCGCGGCAAGGGACCTGTGGGCACCACGAGGTCATTGAGAGATGGAGGATCGGAATTGGATAAGAGCCGGCAGCGGAAGTCCCTATCAAATCCAGACATTGCCTCGGAGACCCTGACATTGCTCAGTTTCCTGCGCTCAGACTTTTCAGAGTTGAGGGTCCGAAAACCTGGTGGACGCCCTGGGGACCTTGGGAGCGCCCCCTTAGATGGCAGAAACTCACCATCAGCAGGTGGCCTGGTGGGGCAACTTGAGCCCATGGCCCCCTCAGCCCCAGCAGCACCTGGCACCCGCCCCACACTCAAGGACTTGACTGCCACCCTGCGGAGGGCAAAGTCATTTACCTGCTCTGAGAAGCCCATGCCCCGCCAGCTACCACGCATCGGTGCCCTGAAGCCCAGCTCCTCTGAGCTCCTGCTGGCAGGCCCAGGTGCCGAGGAGGATCCACTGCCTCATGTTGTCCAGGATCAGTATGTACAAGAGGCCCGTCAGGTTTTTGAGAAGATCCAGCGCATGGGTGCCCAGCAGGATGATGGAAGCCCTGACTGGGCAGGGGACATGACCCGAGGGCAGCGGTCCCAGGAGGAGCTCTCCGGCCCGGAGTCCAGCCTGACAGATGAGGGCATTGGGGCGGACCCCGAGCCTTCTGTTTCAGCCTTTTGCAACCTGGGTACCACAGGGGTGTGGAGACCCCTTAACTCATCTTCGGCGCAGACCAACCAACTCCCTGGGGCTGAAGACAGTCTGGGAGGGTGGTCCCTGGTGTCCCCTGATAGCCCTCTCACACCAGGTGCCCTCCGCAGGAGACGCAAAGTCCCACCTTCAGGCCCTGGTGGGACTGAACTGAGCAATGGGGAGGCAGGTGAGGCCTACCGGTCTTTGAGTGACCCAATTCCACAGCGCCACCGAGCTGCCGCCTCTGAGGAGCCCTCTGGGTTCTCCATGGATAGCAACCTCCTGGGCTCACTGAGTCCCAAAACAGGGCTTCCGGCAGCTCCAACGGTGGACGAGGGCTTGACCAGCGGCCACAGTGACTGGTCTGTGGGCAGTGAAGAGAGCAAGGGGTACCAAGAAGTCATGCAGAGCATTGTTCAGGGTCCTGGTGCCTTGGGGCGTGTGGTGGACGACAGGGTTGCTGGCAAAGCCCCCAAGAAGAAATCTCTGAGTGACCCCAGCCGCCGCGGGGAGCTGGCAGGGCCTGGATTTGAGGGCCCTGGAGGGGAGCCCATCCGAGAGGTTGAGCCCGTACTGCCGCCATCCAGCAGTGAGCCTATCCTTGCAGAGCGGCGGGCAGAACCAGAAGAGCCCAGTCCTGCCAGGGGCCGAGCACAGTCTGAGAGGGCCCTACCTAAGGCCCTGCCTGCCTCCCCCAGTGCCCACTGTGACTTCCCCCTTGACGCTAAACTGGCTAATGTTCTGTCCCCACGGCTCATCCGCCGTGGTTCCAAGAAGCGCCCAGCCCGGAGTAGTCATCAAGAGCTGCAGAGAGAGGAGGGCAATCAGGACCAGACTCAGGCCCGACCTTCCTCCAGACATGTTCGCCATGCCAGTGTGCCTGCTACCTTCACTCCTATTGTGGTGCCTGAGCCACCGACTTCTGTTGGCCCCCCTGTAGCTGTGCCGGGCTTCCCTGCCCGAGCCCACCCCACATTGCAGGCACCATCACTTGAGGACGTCACTAAGCAGTACATGCTGACCCTCCACTCTGGCGAGGTGCCAGCCCCAGTGCCAGTGGATATGCCCTGCTTGACTCCAGTGGTTACACCGCCCTCTGCTGAGGCCAAGCCCCCTGAGGCAGCTAGGGCTCCAGATGAGCCTGCTCCAGCCAGCAAGTGCTGCAGCAAGCCACAGGTGGTGAGTCCTTTGTGGGGGGCCTTTCGGGTGGGGCTGAGGGAGGGCCATGGGCACTGACTTCTGCAGAAGCCTTTTGAGAGTGCTCATTGGGCAGGTACCCAGGTCTGAGAGTGCGTCTCTGGTCCGGGAAGTGCCCAGGCAGTTTTAAGAGTGTTAATGACACAGGGCTCCTATCTTTTCAGGCCCCAGGGGCTTCAGGCTTCTGCTAAGTCAAAGGTTGTTAACCTGCTCCAAGGCATTCTGGGTGATAATTACACAGGGTTCTAATCTCCTTCTTTAGCTATTTCTCAGGGACTGGTTTTAGAGATTTCTATCTGGTTCTTTATTTTAAATACACAAGGGGATGGGGGAGTGATGGAACTCTCTCAAGAGACTGCCCTATTGGCCAGACGCCTGGTGGGATGTTTGGGCTTGGGGGCCCACAGTTGACATGGGTTTGCCCTTCCTCATGTGTCTTTCCTGTGGCAGATCAAAATGTAGGTCTGTCCCTGGGCCTGGGAAAATTGGAGAGGTACAAGGCGTTTACGGAGTAGTGGAAAGGGGTCTATAAAATATTTGGTGGCTCTGGCCTTTCCCTGTGACTCAATCTCTCCATTGTAAAATCAGGTGGGTTGTGGACAAGGTGGTGCTGCACAAATTGGGGGGAGTCTGCAGATTGGAGTTGGGGGCCTAAGGTCTGCCGGAGCCTCTTCTGATTAAAATGGGGGCCTCTGGGGAGGGCAGAGTCAGGGAGGGGTCTGCTGGAGCTCAGCAGACAGCGGCCATGAGAGGTTGGGAGTGGTTCTGGCCCCCACAGCCAGGTTTGCCTCTGTGGGTCAGGGTGGGGACACTGGTCCCCCATCCTGCAACTTGCATCTTCTCCCTTCCTGGTGACTGGAGATGCTTCCCCCTTCCTCTGCCAGACCCCAGGCCCTGGAGACTCTCTTCCTGAGGCCTCCACTTCTGGTTCTGGCTTCAGCCGTCCTTGGAGTTTCGGCTATGGGTTCAGATAGGTCCTAGGCGGCTTGACATCTTGGCATCCGGCATCTGGAAGCTAGATTCCAAGCTCTGGGTTCTAGGTCTAGTGCAGGGATGGCCTGGGGTTATTTTAACCGTGGCCTGCACTCCCACTGCGTTCCCTGCCTGAGTGAGGAGCCTGGAAACCCAAAACTTGGACTAATTTGGTCACTCTCCGTTTCTATCACTCTCATGGCCCTTCTGAATTCTCTGTTTTTCTCTCCTTGTCTCTAGTGTCTCTCAGAGAGGCTGCAGAGTCAGCAGGCAGGGAGTGGAGAGAGGAGAAATTTGGTGCCTATCCTTCCTTCTGAGAGCCTGGTAGGGCAGCTCAGGTGTCCCTAACTCCAGTGCCTGTTGTTTTTGGAACATGGAGGTGGGGGAGGGTGAGAGCAGAGCCAGCTCTTGCCAGGGGCTCCTCCTCAGCTGCCTTTCCCATATAATTATCTCCTGTGGGAGCCTTAAAGGCTAAATTAGGGGAGAGGGCAGGGGTGAACCAAGGGACTCAGGGAGACTAGGGAGTGGGGGCTGCTCCTAAGAAGAAGCATTGAGACCCAGTGAGGAGGTGGGAAGTTTTGCAGAATTGGCTCCTGGCCTACCTCCCGTCACATTCTCCCCCTGTGCCTCCTGACTTCGGGGAGAAGACCCCAGGGGGCTATGAGGTGGGACATATCTGCCCATAACACAAGTTTCTCCCTGCCCTCAACAGAGGCTCTCTCCAGCCTCCAAGCCTTTGCTCACTCCAGTCCTCCCACCTTTCCAGACCCAGCTTGGTGTCCCTTCTTTCTCCTTAGGGGAGAGAACTAGTGAGTCTATGATAGCCAAGCAGGGTTTGAGTCTCAGCTCCAGATCCTCGTGTGGCCTAGGATCAGTCACATCCCTGCTCTGTGCCTCACCATTCCCTGTCTGTAAAATGGGGGTAATGGTGTCTGCCTAGAAGGCTCTTGCATAGTAACTGGCTGGTGTAATCACTCCCTCTCTCGGGGCAGGAGAGAGGGGGGAAAAAACAGGCTTTACTGCCTCAGCTGCTTCTTGTGACTAGCCTGGCCCCTCGTCCCTGCCCCCTACTGGTTTCTGAGCACAGGACTGGTCCCTTACTGCCTCTGTATAAAGTGGTGGACTTGAATCCGCTCAAAAGAGATTCACCATCCCCTAATTCCCCACCCCCTCATAAAGCCTGGAAGTTCTCTCATCTGCTAGCCTGAATCCCTCCTGCTGTCCCCTTCTTTCTGGCTCCAGGAAGTTGGGGAGCAGCTGTCTACCCCCTCCTGTTGGCCTCTATGGAGAAGACAATGTTCCCTTGTTTCAGCTGGGGCTCTAGTCACGCTCCTTGAGCAGTGGGTGGTGATGGTGTGGTGTGGGCTCCAGAATAAGAAGGGAAGAGAAGAGGCCGTCACACTTCGCTGATGGGGCAGAAACCAATGAACCCAGCTAGGAGCAGCCCTGGGGGCAGCAGGGACCCCTGACCTGACCCCAGGCTGCAAGGAGTCCCTCAAAGTCAGGTCTCTCCCAGCCAAGTCCATATTTGCCCTCCACGTGGTGTTATGCCCGTTATTGGGAGCAGGAGGCCTGGGTATCAGGCCTGGCTCAGCCCCTGACCCACTCTGAGATGTGGGCAGAGTCATCTTGAGCCTCAGTTTTACTATCTGTACAGTGGGAGGTTAGACTGCCTGGTCTTTAAGCTTTACAGGAAGGACTCAGCCTGCAGGGTGGTCAATGAAAACAGGAGGAGTTGGGGTGTGGCTGGAGGGAATGGAAAGGCAGTCTATGCAACAGCTGTAAGGAACAGAGTCCAGGGAATGAAGGATAACTAATAACGGTGGCTTTATTCTGTGGATACCTGCTTGCCTATGTACTGCAGGGAGGAGGCAAAGCTGTGAGCGCCTCCTTGCTCTGCCCCTCCCACGCCCCTTGGCATTTCCACTTAGGCCCACAATAGCCTGGCTGATGACTTTTCACTCTAGGGCTTCCCCCACCCTGACCTTAAAGTACAGACTTTGTGGTCCAACCTGATGCCCTCAGATACCTGACACCCATTTGACAGATACGACAACCAGTTGCCCAGAAACAGGAAGTGACTTGTGTCTCAGAATCAGATAGATGGACTCACAGAACTTACTCATATTGGAATAGCAGTAACCGTGGCTAATATTTATTAAGTGCTTTTTATATGCCAGACACTCTGAATGTTTCATTCTTCGAATGTGAAAGCTGTGGGACTCTTACAGTGCTGAATTCTTAGAATTGCAGACTGTTAGATTCCCTCCGAATCTTAGAACATCCGTGACCTAGAGGTGAAGGGGCCCGAGGGGTCTCTGTTTCTCGGTGGGATTGGCCTGCTATCTGAGGGTTGAGGGGCAGATGGGGGCATCACCTGCACACCCCTAACAGCCTGAACACTTTCATGGTGTTTATTTAATTCACTGGGGCCTGGGGTTGGGGAGAGAATAACTGAGACGCAGAAAGGAGAATGCTGAGTCTGAGGTCACACAAGTAAGTAAGGCAGGGCAGAGCCAGGCTCAGGCACCAGGACCCTGGCCTTGCCCCCCACCCCTGCGCCAGCAGACATGGCCCCCATCCCCCCAGCTTGCCCAGCCAGCTCCCTGCCTTGCGGAGGAAGGACTGGGCTGCAGCTCTTGTCACCTTTTTTTCTTTCTTGTCTCCCCTTGGCAGGGAACCTATGGGGGTGAGGGTTCTCCTTTCACTCCTTGGCTCTTTGCTATGATTTTCCCATGGAAACTTGCTCTGGGAGGGGAGGCTATTAGGACATTTGGAATTCTGAGCCGTACCAAATATCTATAATTAAATGTCTTTTCACCCAGCAGGAGGAGGGTGGGAAGGGGGAGGACAGGCAGAGGGCTGTCCCTTTCCTCTGTTTATTCCCTGCCCCCCATTCCTTTCTAAGGGCCTCGGGCTAGTGGGGGCACTGTGGCCCAGGAATCGGTACCCCCTCACCAGGCAGGGAAGAGTTAGTTGGAGGGTGGACCAGAGTTGAGTCTGACATATTTTCCAGCCCCACATTTCCAGGACCAGCTGGATTTGGGAGGCTGGCAGTCTGCTGCTAATCCTGTCACCAACCCCCATCTCAGTGTAGGGACTTGCCCCTCCTGCCTTCCTCTCTCCTATCTGTGATCTCTCAGGCTACACTTGTCACCCCACAGCTGGAGGAGGCACCCCAGGCTTACTGGGGAGCCAAAACACTCAGAGCTTTTAGAATCTAGAAGCAGACTGAAGGGGCTGGGACTGGCCCCCTGGCTGGCAGGGGAGGCTTCCTGGAGGAGTCTCTGCCTGGAACTTGGCCTTGAAAACTGAAGAGAGGGGGGGGATTCCAGCAGGAGGGCACTGCATGAGCAGAGGCTAGGATATGGGAAAGAACATGGCAGATTGTGTGCAGTTGGAGTTTGTTTCAGAGACTTGGGTGACCCTTGATAAGGCAATGCATGCAATCTATTTAACAGATACTTACTGAGCCCCTAGAAATGTCTGGCTCTCTTCTAGGACCTGGGAATACAGCAGCAAACAAAACAAAATCCTGGCCTCATGGAGCTTCCAGACTAGTGAGGAGACTTGTCTATAAATGGATATATTATGAGTCAAGGAGAGGTAGGGGCTGGGGAGCAAAACAAAGCAAGATAAGGGAGTAGAGAATGACAGGGAAGGGGTGCTATTTTAGGTTGAGAGGTCTGGGAAGGCCTCTCTGAGGAGGAGAGATTAGTGTAGAAGCTTGGAGGAAGTGAGGGAGCAAGCCAGGTAACTGTCTGGAGGTGAGGGTAGGGCATTCTGGGCAGAGAACGGCAAGTGCAAAGGCCCTGAGGTACCGGTGTGTTTGAGAAATTGTCAAGAGGACTGTGTGGATGGAGCAAAGTAGAAGATGAGGTCAGAGAAGTAAAGGAGGGTGGAAATGGGTTGGGGCCAGACAAGGCAGCTCTCATAGGCCGATGAGAGGTCTTTGGTATTTACTTGAGGCACGGTTGGACAGTTCTGAGTACAGCAGTGGCCTGATCTGACTTAGGCGTTCATAGGTCTGCCCTGGTTGTGGGGGTAGATTGCAGAGGTCCATCTAAGGTGGAAGCATGGAGGCCAGTCAGGAGGCCACTGGAATAACCTGGGCAAGAGCTAGTGGAGGCTTGGGCTAGGGCTAGAGGTGGTCGGGTGATGCTGCAGCCCAGAGGGCTTTTCAAGGGCCTGACTCTAGCATTTAAGGTGAACATGTAGCTACTGCGGCTTCTGTGGCTGGGCAGTGTGTGAGGGGGTCCCTTAGGGTGGGGAGGTGGAGATTGACAGAGCCCCCATGGCAGACCAAGGCTGTATGCTGCACTGGCCTCCCCCTGCAGTGGGGGAAGGCTAGGAGGGTGGAGCTGCCACAGGGCCCCAGTGAGGATGGCGACAGTGCCCTATCCCATTGGTGTCTCCTCTGCAGGCACTGTGACACCTGTTAGCTCCAGCTTGCATGTCTCCTGGGACAGAGAGCTCATGCTACCCCAAGGTAGCCCTTTTCCTCCCACCTGGTTCTCTAGCTAGGTGGGCATTGCCATGGCCCCAATATACATATGAAGAAGCAGGGCCGAAGTGGGCAGAGGTTGCCCAAGGCCCTATGGCTGAAGTATGGGATTTGGCCCCAGGTGTCCTGACACCCAGGCCATACATCAGCCCCACAGAGTTCCTACTGAGCAGAGTTGGCAGGGATGGTGGTGGTAGGGTGGGGGAAGAGGGAGCCCATGTTTCCCAGAAAGGCTCGCATACTTATTGGGAAGTGTGCCCAGGCAGCCTGGCGCCTTGCTGGCAGGCCCTGAAACAGGGGCTCTGGGTCCCCTGGGAAGTAGGAGTTTATTGAAGTCGATGTTCCCCACCCCCATGGGAGCTCCCCCTTCGCCTCCCTTCCACTCCCACCCCCAGGCCTCTGGGGCATTCCAGGGGGTGGACAGAGGCAAAGACTGCCAGGTTGCTGGGCCCTAGGCAGTGGTGAGCTCCAGCTCATGACATGCAGAGGCCTAGGCCCCAGCCAGGGCGTCTGAGCCCCCAGTAGGGGGTGTCCATGGCCCCCCTCCAGTAGCTGTGGGGTAACGAGGGATGACCTGGTATACAGCACATGGAGGTCTGCACTAGAGTCAGGAGGTCTGGGCTGTCCCCTTTTTTCCTGCTGTGTGGCCTTAAATAAGTCCCTCTTCTCAGAGCCACAGATTCCATGCTCTTGGGCACCAGGTTAAAATCTCCCAGAGCTGTCTGGCTCCCAGAGCACTTACCTCTACCACTAGCTGCTGCTCTAGGCTCCCCGCTAACACACATACACAGATGGGGCCTCTCTGTCTTGTGGGGGGTTGTGGGGCTCACTCTGACGGGTGCCTATCCCTAAAAGTGGTGATGCTGCTGTTGTCAGTAAGTTAAAATTTCCTCTGGGGCTTGGGAAAGTCACAGGGCTCTGAGACTCCCCCTGGGCAGGGAGAGAGTGAGAGGGAAGTCTACAGAGGTACCTGGGGTCGGAGGGACATGAGCCTGATTCCAAGGTTTAGTCTGGCAGATGGGTGGTGTATTCGTTTCCTATTGCTACTGTAGCAGATTACTATACGTTTAGTGGCTTAAAACAATACAAATGTTACCTTACAGTTCTGAAGGTCAGAAATGGGTTTCACCGGCTGAAATTAAGGTGTTAGCAGGACTGCATTCCTTCTGGAAGCTTTAGGGAAAAACCAGTTTCCTTGCCTTTTCTGACTTCTGGTGGCTGCTGGCACTACTTGGTTCATGTTCCCTTCCTCCATCTTTAAAGCCGGCAGCATAGCACCTTCCAGCCTCTCACTCTGAACCAAACCCTCTACCTCCCTCTTATAAGGATCCTTGTAGTAACTTTGGGCCCACTTGGATCATCCAGGTTAATCTTCCCATCTCAAAATCCTTAATCACATCTGCAAAACCCTTTTTGCCATGTAAGGTAACATATTCACCCGTTCCGGGGATTAGGACGTGGACATCTTTGGAGGCCATTATGCTGCCTACCACAGGTGGGCAGAGGGGCCAGGCTGTCGGCCTCTGAGATCCAGGGCTCCTGGTAGGTGCTCATCAGTGGGCTGAGCCTATGAATTCAAGCTCACTGCATTTATCCTGCATTCAGTTCTTCCATGTTCATTGGTCATTCATCATTCATTGAACAGTCAATTGCTGAGCCCTTTTTTGGGCAGTGGGGACACACGGGAAAACTTGGACGTGAGATCCCTGCTTGCCAGGAGCTTTCAGCAAGGGTCCTAGCCCCCTGAGGTTGGTGGGGTCCAGATGGTGGCGGAGCCCTGGCCTGGTAGAAGGACAGAAGAGCCAGTGGGTCCCCGGTAGACAGGCTTGTTTTCTAGGGGTGGCTGGCCCTGGGTTTGCTGACTAAAAATTGGGATGAATCAGTTCCCAAGAAGGGAAGTTGGCAGGAGAGTTTACAGCCGAGGTAAGGAGAGAAGGTGGGGGTCTAGGGAGGAGGTGGGAGTAGTCTCTTCCGGCTGTCCCAGGCGGACCTCAAGGGCAGATGGAGAGGAGCCCCCCATGCCCCTGTGCCAGGAGCCAGGGTGTCTGAGTCCCCAGAGGGGGTTCCACAACCTCCCTCCAAGTAGCCATGGGAGTTATCTAGGATTGGTGACCCTAGTGCTGTTGGACCAGAGAACCTGTCAGGTCCCTTCAGGCTGGCTTAAGGACCCTGGGCAAGCATTTACAGACTCCTCTGAGTCCATAAAATGGGTGCATTATCCCCTCACTCCACCAAAGATTATTGATAATAGTAAATGAAATAATGCCAAGAGGGCTTAGCACATAGTAAGTGCTCAAGATGTTAGTTCCTCCCCTCATGACTGAGATGCTAAGATGTTAGGATTCTAAGATTCTGAGAGACATTGACTCTAAGATTCCCTTTCCGACCTTGAAGCAGAGGCCAAAGCTCTGGACAGTGGGGGCAGGTGGGGTCCTGGCTATACCTGGGTAGGCTCGGTGGCCCAGCATCCTGGACCTTTGGGCAGAGGGAGAGGGCCTGGGCAGTTGGGTGGACAGCCAAGCGTCCACTGTCCTTGCTTCTCTCTCCAGTTTCCCTCTCCTTTTGTTACGACCAGCCCCAGCCTGGGAGGCACAGTAGAGCTAAAGCCCTCTCTGTGTCAGAGCCTCAGAGCCTTTGGAGCCAGCCTATGAAGCAGGGCTCAGTCCCCTCCAGGGCAGGGAGTCTGAGGTGTGCAGGGTGGGCTTTGGGGTCAGACTGATAAGGGGTAACATCTCAGATGTGACTCTGTCTCAGTCACTCAGTGATATCTAACAAGTCATTACACCTCAGCCCTGAGCCTCAGTTTCCTGCTCTGTAACATGGGAACATTAAGGAGTTATTGTGAGGGCCAATGAGACAATGCTTGCGGAGGCCTCATTCCATGACCCCAGGTCTAGAAGCTCTCAGAAATGTGAATGTGGCCACTTCAAAGTGTGTGCTTTTGAGATTGCCAGTTCAAAGTGTAGAATCTCATGGTTTCAAGATGGAGTCTGAGTTTTTTTCCAGGAGTCATACCTCTGCTCGATTTTGTTTGTGCATTTGAGACATTACTTCTTAATTCTGAGATTCTGTGGCTGAGGAGAGGCGGGGCAGGTCCTGGGCCAGTGGGAAGGCAGTAGGGAGAGTGTGAAGAGGGGGCCAGGCTGAGGGAGCAAGCCAGGTTGGTATCTGTTTCCTGTTTATTGGTTCCCAGGGGGTGAGCAGGCCCTGCTCCCTAGCAGCGTGGAGCAGGAGGGAGAGAAGCCCAGGGTCCTGGCTGCCAGCCAGCCCCATAGCCTGGCCTCCTGGGACTGCTGAGACCCCTCCCCCCAACCCCCTTGGACAAACATCCAGTCCTTTCCCAGGATGGGGCCCTGGAGGTCAAGGAGCAGATGTGGAAGGGAAGGGGCGGAACCACGGGAAGGGACCCACCCCCCCAAAAAAATCCTACTGACTCCATCATTCTTGGCTGCCTCTGTCACCGAGGTCTCACCCCTGGTTTTTCACTGTCCTCTCAGGTGGGGCCTGGTGATGAGACCTCCAACTTCTTGGCAGACCAGGAGGCAGGAGGCAGAAGAGAGGCCGGGCCTTCAATGCCAGGATAGTCCACACTGAAAGACCCTTATGAATAGGCTGTGTCTTCTAACCACCCCTCACCCTGCATTATTTGGAGAGGCAACTGAGGGTCAGTGAGAGGAGGGGTCTTGCCCAAGGCCACGCAGTGGCAGACCAGGCCCAGCAGTCTGCCCCTAGCACCTCGCCGCTGCTCCAGCCCCACATTTGGACTGAGGATCTACAGGGCCACAGGGAGTTAGCTCTTGAGAGGGTAGGTGATGTGGGTCACTTGGCATTTTAGGGAACTGGGGTGAGCCAGGCAGGAAAGAGAAGTCTCAATATATGTGTGATGTCAAGAGACCAGGGAGGTCTTTAACCAGAGCACACAGGGGGAGGCTGTGTGTGTGTAGGAGCCAGGTGGAAGGCCTCTGGTGCCAATTAAATGGCCTGGGCTTTGTCCTGTAGGCAGTAGGGAGCCATGGGAGGTTAGGAGCTTAGGAGGAGCAATGCCAGATGGGCACGTTGGAAAGGATCTGGTTGTGGGTGGTGATTGGACTGAAGGGAGCAGGGAGGGGAGAAGCCTGAGCTGGGGGGAGCAGGTGATGTGAGGGCTGTGGGGATGGAGAGAAAAGGACTTACTAGGGAGATCATTTGGAAGTAAAACCTGATTGTTTAAAGTTAGGCTCAGGGGCCCTATCAGAAACTGGAGGAGGGGGTGGGGCCCACCTACCTTGTCTGAGTTAGGGAGTGAGGCATTGGGACAAGATGCAGGGTCATCTGAGTCACCCCCCTGTATCTCTGGAAGGGTGAGGGGGCTGAGCCAGTGCAGGACCCTGCCTCTGTACCCTACATGCTTCTTGTCTAACTTCAGTCCCTTCTGTGCCCGTGAAAGCATCCTGCATCTCCACACGGTCGCCGAGAAGAGCAGAGGTCCCGGCTACAGCCCTAGTGCAGCCCTTCTGGGAGCAGCCTGGGTAGAGAGCATATCAGGGACAGACATCAGCATGCCTTTCTGATGTTGCCGTAAGAAACATCCAAACCTGTAGAGAATTTTTATAAGCATTTACTTGAGCCAAACTGAGGACATATGCCGGGATCACAAATGTTCTGGAGAATGACAATTTTGCCGTTTCTTTTATGCATTTGAAATGAAGGAGGGATTGGATTACAGGATAGTTCAGATTATATGCCCTCTTGAGGGTGGTTACGCCTTTCAGGGGTGTTACTACTGACATTTCAAAAGTGTGTTAACCTAGATACACAAGAACAATAGACAGGGCTGGCTTAAAAACCTTTCACTACAGAAGTGATAGGCCTGGGACATGACTACCTGCCTGCCCGGTTTGGAATTTATGATCAGATCACCCTGTGAGGTTACTTTCCATAGAACCCCTTTTTCGTCCACACTGGCTATGACCTAAGACAAGTTGCTTGGCTTCAGTGTCCCCATCTCTGAAGTGGGGATTCTAGATGTAGCCGAGCCCAGGAGAGCTCTGGACTACACAGGCTTTCAGGAGCTGGGGGTGGAGTGACTGGTAGGTGGGCAGGCAGTCTTGCTAGCAGGGGGTCCTGTATTTCAACATAAAGTATCGGCGGGATTCGTGTACCTTAGACCCTGAGACAAGCTATTCTGCATCCCTGCAGCCCCTGAGGCCGCCCTGGAAAATAGGGCAGGGGCTATAGGGGGAGGAGTAACTCATATGTGGGGCCTGATCTGAGCCTCAGTTTCCTCCTCAGATGCCTAAGTCCTCTTCTAGCTCCTTGCTGCTCCTGGGCCCTCCTCTCCCCTCCCGCCGCCTGGACCGGAGAGCTTCCAGGCTTCTCCCCAAGGCCAGCGGGGGCGTAGCCTGGGGAGGGTGAGGAATTTCCGAGGGAACAGCTAAATTCAGTTCCCGCTAAAAATAGCTCTGGGCCTGGCCCCAAGACTGGAGGGGGAGGAGGAGGGTGGGGCAGGCCGCTTCTCCAAGCCTGCCCCACCTCTCACCTGGACCCGCAGCCTGGGCTGTGAGCGAGCGCAGGGCCGCTGCCTCCTCTTTTACTTCTTCCTTCTATCACTCACACCAGGCCTTTCCCTCACTGGATGCTCCTTGCTTTCTTCTCTCTTCCCTCCTCTGTTCCCCTTGCCCTCCTCTCTCGGTCTTGCTCTTTCTGTCTGTCTCTTGTCTCCTCTGACCTTCTGTATCCCCCTGCCTCCAACAGAGCCAGACAGAGGCCTCTGGCCAGGACTAGGTCTTCGGAAGAGGGCTCTGTATAGGGCATGTCCCCTCAGCATCCCAGCCCAGGTGTCAGGAACCCTCCCCCACTCCAGGACTCACAGCTATGGCAACCACTCTTTGCTTGGAGGTGGACAGACCTAAAAGGCTCTGGGGTGTGGCACTGTGGGTGGGGCTCCAGTTCACCCTGTGACCTAATGCTTGGTTCTGGACAGGTGGCCCCACCCATGCCAAGCCCTCCTGTTCCTGGCACACAGCGACATCAAAACACATTTATTAAATAATGTGGAAGGTGTAGGGAAGGCAGGAGAAGGAAAGATGGGCCCTGCCCCTGGGGAATTCTCGGGCTACTCTGAGCTCTTCCTACCACCATGCTCATCCCTATGTGGGCTCTGCCCTGGGGGCCACAGGCCTGAGCACCTGGGCAGGTGGGAGGTGGCAGATGGACAAAGGGTACTGTCTCAAACCAGTACCGATTGGGTGTGGGGGGTGGGAACTAGACACAGAGGCCCAGAGAAGGTGAAGTGCCTGGCTTGGATCCCAGATCCCAGAAGGGGAGAGGTGGTATTGGCACCTAGGCTGGCCTCACTCCAAGGCTGCAGGAGTGAATCTTGTCTAAAGCAGAGAGAGCAGGAGGAAAGTGATGGAAAGTCGTAAGAGGTTTATTACCTGACTGAATATGGCACCATCAGGAGGTGGAGAGGCACAGTACTGGTAGCAAAGCTTTTCCTGTGTGCCAGGCACTGGTCTGATCACTTTTTCTTTGTATTCACTCACTTAATCCTCACACCGCCCTGTGGGGAGGTGCTGACATTCCTATGCCGATGAGGAACCGAAGCACAGCATGGGGAAATAGTTTGCCCAGGTTAGGAAAGCCAACCAAGTGGCAGAAATAAAGTTCAAACCCAGACAGTCTGGTTCCAGAATCCTTGCACATTACCCATGCTCCTGGCTTTCACTGCCTTGTGTGGGGTGTGCCATGCCCAGGATGGGCACAAGAGAGGAGAGAGTGGACTTTGCTTTGGATATGGGGAGCCCACTGGATTCACAGTCCACAGTCCTAGCCCCAGGAACTAGCACATAGCAGTTGCTCAGTAAATATTATAATAGTTGAATGGCTCAGTTGAATATGAGGGGCTCTTGAGGAGTGAGAGGAGATGAAGGGCAGGCAGAGGGAATGAATGTTTCCTCCCATCATGGGTCCAGGACCCTTTCTCTTGGTGCTGGAGAGCAGTGGAGGGGGGTGCTGGGCTCCCTGCTGGTGGGGAGAACTCTGGCCCAAGAGGTTGGAGGGGTGCTGAGATGAGCAACCGGCAGAGGAAGGAGAGGTGGGTGGGGGCAGGCCAGCCGGTGCTGGCACAGCCCTGCCTGCCTGCAGTATCTGGAAAGCAGATCTCTTGGGCCTAGGCCGGCGTGACTCAAATGAAGACAAAAAAACCTTCCATATTTGGACAAAGAGCCCAGAGAGGCCCAGACCCGCAGCCAGCCCAGGCCGCCTCCCCCACCCCCGGCCTCCTGCCCTGTCTCTCACTGGGCCCCTAGCCCTGAGCCCTGTCCCAGGAGTTTAACTCTGGGGCCTCTCAGGCAGCACTGTGGCCTTCTTCCCTCAGTCAACAGGCCACCTTCCGTGTGCCCAGGCCTGGGCCATGGGTGCTGGGGAAGAAATACCTAGTGTCGGGCCCTGAGCTATGGCTGGAGATGCTGAGGGGAGCCCATAGGCTGGAGCGGGGTACACAGTGAAACCAACAGTTCCTACGCTGTCGGGTAAACTGACTATAAGCCCCACCCATCTCAACATGAGCGTCGCCTGAGGTTCACCACCCAGCTAGGTGTACACACACATGCTCCTTTTCAATCCCAACAGATTTATACCCATGAAGACATCTGTGCAGATATCGGAAGTGAGGACCCAGCCTGAGAACCCCTCATACCTTCCCTGGAGCAAGCTTTGATGATAATGAAGTTGGAATAGATAGAGGCAGCCAGATGTCAACAAGTAATGTAAATAGGCATTATCCATCTGGGGAGGTGTGAACAGAGCAGTCCTTCCTGCACTGAAACCCCAGAGTGCCCATCGTGGGGCTGGCTGGGCTGGGCAGCAGACGCTGGAACCCTGTGAATGGGGAGAGGGCCTCGTTCCCGGGGGAAAGCCCAGCGATTTGACGGAGCGCCAGGGTGCTCATTGTCACTGGTGGAATAACTGAGCTGACTACACAGCTGCTCCTAGGTTTTGTAATTAGCCCTGGGTTATTAACTCTGGAATTAGCCTCCGTAATGGGTTTGGAGAGCCCAGGGTAACTTTTAAAATTCAATTCTGCTGTCCACTGGTGCCTCTATGTACAGGGTTAGCATATGGGCTCTAGGACTAACAG
>NW_017731482.1:774343-775892 GCF_001890085.2 Hipposideros armiger
TGGTGATTATGTAAAAATATATTTATGGCTCTCGAATAATTTTTAAATTGTTGTGAGGGACAGGATTGGCTCTTCCAGGGGTCGGCAAACTTTTGAGACGGAACGTACCCAAAGAGCCTCCTGTGGCTCGCGAGCCGCAGTTTGCCGACCCCTGGCCTAGAATCATCTTTGAGGGGTGGGGGGATATGCTGAGTTCCCTGAGGAAGGCTCAAAATCCATCTCACTCACACACACACACACATACACACACACACACACACACACACACACACACACACACACCACACTCCACCTGCGCACCCGCCCCCCACCTCCCCCAGCAGCTGCCTGTAGGAAAGGAGTCACGGGGCCATGCAGAAGTGGAGTGGGATTCTATGGGCTTGGGACTCTGCTAGATTCTCACTACCAGAAATCCAACCCTGCTCTAAAGGTGCCTGTTCCCAACCTCACTTTACAGCCTGTATCTGTGGCCCAGAAAGAGGTGGCATTGCCAGGACATAAGGAGAGTGGGTGGAGGTGTAGCCTGTGAAGGAAGAATTTGACAGTTTTCTGCAGAAAGGGATGGAGGGCCAAGCCCCTCTCTGACTGCCAGGTGGGCAGGGAGAGTGTCCTGGAGGGGCATTACAGGTGAGACTGCAATGGCCCAGGAGGAGAAGACCAGTTAGGACACAAAGCCTCCAAACTCAGGGTCCCAGAGCAGCTCCCCACCCCATTCTTTGATTCAGTCTTCATTCACTGGGAGCCCCCTTTGGACCCGGTCCTGTTCTGTAGGCTGGGAACACAGGGCAGTGCCCAGACACACACACTCAGATAGGGACACCCGGAGTGATCAGGACTGGGACAGAGGTGCTCAGGGGCTGGGGGAGCCCAGAGTGCCCCCTCGGGAAGCAGCATATACAGAAGGGGTGGTTCCTGAGGAAGAGGCTGAAGCTAAGCCTTTGAAGGCTGAGAAGGAAAATGAAGGCTGCGAAGGCTGTTCAAAGCTGAGACCTGAGTCTGGAGCAGGCAGCAGGGGCCAGATTGTGAGGTGACACTTTAAACACCTCAGTCTATATATTGAAAAATGTGCATAGGTAATGTATTCACGTGATGAAGAAAAATCAAAAGGAGTAAAAAGTCTCTTTCCCACCAGCTGCCTAGTACCCACCCTGCCCCACCCCAAGACACCTGGATATTAGCTCTCATGAATCCTTCTCTATGCAAATACCAGTAAATGCAGTCTTTCTCCCACTTTCCTCACAGATGGCGGCGCACTTAGCATCCATCACTTGCAGATCTTGCCTTATCAGCATTTTGTGAACGTCTGTATTCTTTCTTATACTGCATGGTGTCCCTTTACACAGATTACTAAACTGTATTTAACCACATATTAAAGGATATTTCGATTATTTTCCCTCTTTGGCGATTACACATAGTGCTGCAGTGAACAAGGTTGTTCATAGGTCATTTGTATGGGGTATGTTAAGTGTACCTTCTTAGGAGTGGAATTGCTGGGACAAAAGGTATATGTGACTCTAATTTTGATGTGCACCCCCCCCCCCCCCCCCCC
>NW_017731482.1:786167-793006 GCF_001890085.2 Hipposideros armiger
CCAGGGGCGGGGCTCTCAGACCACCAGTGTGGGATTATCTTTGGGACCTGGTTATTTGGACTGGACCATAGGTCATGTCCATCCTCCTTGCTCAAACCATCAGTCAGCTAGCCTGGCCGTCCCAATCCCTCCCCCCATATGTCCAGCCCTGAGAGGAGAGGGAGGAAGAGCAGGCCTCACCCCAGAAAAGCCCACAACCCATTGGGAGGGTAAGAGGCAGAAGGACTCAATGGATTTCTTGGTTCAAACTGGAGGTTGAGGAGGGCTTGGGGGCCTCCTGGAGAACCCCCGATCCTGCCTCTCATGGGCAGAAGGGGCTTGACAAAGACCTGCTTTCCAGGATAGGATGTGGCGGCCAGGCAGGCTCTAGGCCTTGAAGGCTCCTTGCTGCGTGTACAGAGATTACTGGGACCCAACCCAGAGTTTCAGATCAGTAGGGTGGTGAAGGTGGTGGAGGGAACTGAGAATGTGCACTTCTAAAACATTCCCATGAAGCACTGAAGCATAGTCCAGGGACCACAATCTGAGAACCACTGCAGGGAGGGACCAGCAGGAGGGGTTGTGCAGAGCCCATGCTCATGCCTTCATTCATTCTTTCATTCAACAAACTCACTCAACAGTTACTGTGGGCCTGGCCCTCGTGGAATCCAGGGGAGACAGATGGTTTCACCCATGGCTTATGTGGCACAAACTTAGCACTTAGCAAGCACCTATCAGGTGTCAGGCTCTGCCCCCTAGTGCAGCCTCTGGGGGCATTCCTATCTCTTGTCTGTGTGGTGGTCACTGCTCTGGGGCCTGCTGCCAGGTGGAGGGGGTGGGGGTCACACTGTTTAGTTCTGGGAATTTTCTGTGCCTGTTTTCATTGTTGACTACTTGGGGTTTGTCTGTTGGGCAGTTAAAATTTTCGTGTTGGATAGTTTGGACTCTGAGCTGGCTGGTGCTGCCAGGGCCTGTGTCCTGCCTTCTCAGAAGAGGATGAGGAATTATTCCTTTGGATAGAGATGGGTGGGGGTACTCAGCTGACTGAGGGCTGAATAGAAGGAGGAGGGACAGTGGGGCAGAGCAGCATAGGAGGCTGCAAGGGCCAACAGGAGGGGCTGATCCTGGGCCATGGGGGTGCTGGGCATCATGAGCGGGGAACTGAGTGAGCTGGTTTGGTGTGTGGGGAGAAGGGAGAAGGAAGAGTTATTAGGGGTTTATTAGCCAGCACCTGTGTGCAAAGTGCTGTGCCTTACAAAAAGGATATGAACCCTGCCCTAAGAGAACCTACAGTCTCCTGGGAGTAGATGGGCATCAATCTAGCATTTGCTCAAGTGTATATTTATAAACTATGATACCTGCCTAAGAAAAACTGAGAATCTTTGAGAGCACAGAGCAGGTGCATCTGACCTAACCTGTGGATCTGAAAGGGTTTTCCTGAGGAGGTGACATTTGCACTTAAGACTAGCCTGAAAGGAAAAGAAAAACCACCCCAAGGAGAGAGAAAAGGCATGGGCCAAGCTCTGAAGCAAGAGAGAGCCTGGTCTGTTGCTAGAAGTTAAAAAAGGCTGCAGGTATCAAGCAAGGGGAAAAGGGGTGGATGGATGGGACTGGTTTGGATGATGGAGTCAGGAGGTCTCCACTGTGCAGGAAACACAGAGGGTAGCAGGTTTAGGGGAGGGAGCTGAGTGAATGTGGGAGCATGAAGTCTAAAGTCAGCTGGGGCTGAGGCACAGCTGAGGGTCCCCTAGTTAGCTGCAGAGTGCATCAGAGCCCCCTGGTGGGCGGTAGTAGCTGGCGCAAAACAAACCCCCACCTTCCATTAAGCGATCTGGGATAGATAGGTTCTAACGTAGTCTGGGATTTGAGGGAAAAGTGGTCCTGGTGGGGGGGATTGTAAATGCCTGAGCCCCGCCCCATGGGGGAGGGGGTGGAGAGGGATAGGACTGGAACTCTCTAGGACTTTCTCAAGTACAGGGCACAGGTCAGCTGGGTGGGATGGGAGTAGGGATGATGGCTCAGGGTGGGCCCTTGCCCTGGTAGCCCCCTCCATCAGCCCTAAGTGCTTACCATGGGAGGCCAGTGTCAGTTTCCAGGAATGAGTCTGTGTGCGCATCCCTAAATATGTATGCCAGTTTGCCTGGTTACAGTTGTGTGAAGACGGAAGCACTGTGTGCTGCACTAGGTCTGGTTCATGCGAGTCAGGCTTCAGGTCTGTGCGGGACTATGTTGATGTGTGTGCAGTTGGCTCTGACCCACGTGGATATGAATCCATATATGTGGGCTTGTTCTGTGTAGCTATGTGCATGCCCCTCTGTGTGACCCACGTGTGGACCAAAAGTGCGTGTCACCAAGTGTACTCGCCTTTGTCCACGGGTGTGCGCCGACTTGTGTCCTCAGAGGGAGGTCCGCAAGAGGGGGCAGTGGGGGCCTCGCGGAGAGGGCGGACCTCTCCCCCGCCACGCCCCCAGCCACCCCCTCCGCAGCGGCGCGGCGCACTCCGGTCTCGCTAGCTGCATTCACTGAGCGGAGGAGGTGACAGCCCTGCCGCCGGCCAGGTCTTAGCGATCAGATTGACGCTGAGACTGACGCTGCGATCGCCGCTGCAGCCGCGCTGAGCCGCGGGAGGGATCAACGGTGGGAGGAAGGGGGCTTGCCGACCCCCGGTACTCCCGCCCTGGCGGTGGCCAGGCCGTATGCTGCAGATGGTGAAGACCCTGGCCCAGTTCACCATCGCGCTGGAAGACATGCGCGATCTGGGCCCAGCCACCGCCTCCGGGGAGCCCACTGGGGATCCCACCGGGGATCCCACCGGGAGCAGCGTTGCTGATGCTGAAGAGCCCGGGGAGTCCCAGGTACGGGGAGGGGGAGGGGCAGCCAGGGACCTGAGCCAAGACCTAGAGCTCATGCGACCCGGGCAGATGGGCAGATGCTGGGGCACAGGACCCGGGAACTGGGATCAGGCACACCAGCTATCTGGCCACTGGCCAGGGGCTCAATGATAAGTGATGGGGGCAGGGAAAATTGAGGGTGTATGAGGAGACCTGGCAGGGGTGGTGTGGCTGGCAGGACACCGAGATTTGGTGCCACTAGGATGCAAGCTTTAGGATGACAGAAGGGCTGGCAAACTCAGCTGGGGTGGGAGGCCTGCACCCTGAGACCCAGCCTTGGTAAGGCCTAGTGCCACTTAGAACGCAATAAGGGTCAATGTGGAGTAACAGGCTGTCNCATATACATAGACACATGTATGTTTCATGATGTTGAGATGGTGCAGTATGTATGTCTCTTCTTTCATTTATTATTACACTGAATATTTTGCCATGGCATTTTCGCTCCCTACGTGCAGATTCACTTGGCCCTGTGGTCATTTCCCATTGGTGTGAGCATCCTTTTTGAGCTGGGGGCCTGGGCTGCTATCTGGGTTACTCACTTGGGCTGGAAGGCACCCCTTCTGCACTGTGGAATAGATGTGGATATCCTGACTGTCCTGCCCCCTGGGGGCACGAATCATGTCTACTGTGAGACCTTGAGTCAGACCCTTACCTTCCCTGTGCCAGTTGTCCCCTTGTGTAAAGCAGGGTACTAATAGGGCCCAGAGGCTTAACTCGAGGTTCAAATAAATACCTGTATGCAGCACATGGAAACCCCTCAAGATTAACTATTTGTATGTCATTGCTCTCTTCCTGTCCTCAGGTCAGTGGCAGAGGGAGGATTTGAGCCCCAGCCTTACCACCTCTTAGTCTTGAGAACCTGAGCAAGTTATGACTCCTCACAGTGCTGAGAAGGAGGGGAATCAGCAGATCATATCTGAGCTATCAGGACAGCTTCCTGGAAGTGGTGGCCCTGGTTCTGGGGCCTTGGGAGACTAGAGCCTAGACCTGCTCAGGCTGACCTTCAGCTGTGACTCTTGTGCAACACACACACACACACGCGCGCGCACACACACACTACTGTGGCTGCCCAGGCATTAGGGCTGGTTACTAGTTGCTGATAGAGTGCAATAAGGCTTAGAAGTTGAGGCTGCCTCTGGTTGGCCCAAAGCAGATACACTTCCACCATCATGGCCCAGGCCCAGTGACAGCTCCCTGGAGGCTGGGGTGGAGGGATCATCAAGCATGGCATGGTCACTGTCACTGGGCATCTCCAGCAACCTAGGCTTGTCTGGTGTAATGGGAGGGGCTTCCCTGGGCTCTGGGTTGGGCCAGGATCACCAGGGCTCACTCCAGGGCCAGAGTGACTGACGATGGATGGAACTTGCTCCCTTCCTGGAAATGTCCTCTGGGTCCTGGAATAGGGTAGGGGCAGGGAAGGTGGGGGCTACAATGCCTCCCTTTGGACAAGCTGTAGTGCAAGAGCCCCAAGGGCCTGGTTCTAGCCTCAGCTGACTACCTGCTGCCCTGGGTGCCGGTCACAAGACACTTGCCTCTCTCGGGCCTCAGTGCCCACATGTAAAATGGGAAGAAATCGTCCCTTCTCAATTGAACATGGACATTCTAAACTTGCTGTGCACATTCATTACACTGATACTTGCTTTCAATCATCCACTAATTCACAAATATGTACAAAGCTCCTACTATGGGCCGGGCTGTGTTCTAGGCACAGATACTGAAGTCTGTGAGCTCCAAAGGGGAGGGAACACCTGCCTTATTCCAGCAGCACCCACACCTACAACAGAAGTTAGATTAGTAGGTTACTAGGAGCTGATAACACCTCAAGTCTCCCTGGGCCTTTGGTCTGAATAGAATTTCTGGCACCCTGGTAAATGGCAAAGATGGCCTCTTTTGGCTGCGGTGGGGGCTTTGGGAGCCCCCAGGATTATATCTACAGCTCAGACAGGCTCTGCCCCCCTCCTCCCTGCTTCTCAGCTCCCTGGGGCTCTGGCCTGAGGCTGGCCTGGCCTTTCCCAGGGTGCCTGGCCCATAGCCCAGTGAGTCATCTTCCGCTCTAGAAGCAGGACACCCCATCCCACCCTGAGGACACACACAAATGTACCTCCCCTTCCCCCAACTTGTGCCTGGGTCTGAGTGTGGGAGGAGGGAACAGGAGAGGCTGGAAACAGACACTGGGTAACTTCCGTTCCCATGACCCCTCACCCTAGCCTCCCTGAAGGCTGGAGAACTGGGTGGAAGCCCGGCAAGGGAGCCCTTCTTTTGCAGAGCACCTACTGTGCAATAGGTGTTCCCCCTCGTTTTTTAAATGAAACTGAGGCTAAAGGGAAGGGATGTTTAAAACAGCTAGAAGGTGGTGGTATTGGTCCCAGACCGCAGGTCTGATTCCCTGTGCAGTGTTGTATGATGAGCAAAAGCTTAAACATTTTGAATGAAATAATTCTTAGTGTTGGGTGGGGAGGGCTCTGGAAGCTGACCTTATCCACAAGTTCTGAGCCAGGGCTGGGACCGCGGGCCAGAGCACTACTGTGGGCAGAAGTATGTGCAGGGTTGGGTGGGTACATTTCCTGGGAGCTAGGGTTGCCAAGTTTAGCAAATTCTACCCCAACGCTTCATCAGATTTCCAAAGGTAGCCCTTTCTCGCCCCAAAGGGAGGGCAACTTGCCCCCTCCGACTCAGATGTGGGACCCGGAAGACCTGGGTTTCAGTTTCTCTGTCTGTAAAATGGAGGTGATAGTCCCAGCCACTTGGGCCCTGGTGATGAGTAAATATTCAGAGCTTACTAGCTTGTCAGGAGATGTTTTTCACATCTGTTGGGGTCTGTCTATGCACCTACCCCCGCCCCCCACCTCATGCTTCCGGCCATCTTCCATGTTAAGAAACTTCTTCCCAGGCTGGAAGGTCCAGCTGTATCTTCTTGAAAATAAGGGGAGGGGCAAGGCAGAGAAGAAAGAGAAAAAAAGCCCACAAGTAAAAAGACAAATTCAAACCACATGCACCACGGCCCCTGCCATGTCGGCCTCTGCTGCCACCTGTGGGGCATCTAGTGGAAGTGCTGTTTTTGGAGCCTCAACTTCCTTACTAAAGCCAGAAGGCTGGATCCTGGCACCAGAAATCAGAGAGGAAGGTCAGGCTGTCCATCCCCCATCTCTGGGCATGACCTCACATACCCACCTTCCTCAGGGAGCCTGGTGGGTAATTTAGAATCCACCTACACTCTCCTCTCTCATTTGTTTACAGAGAGGGAAAGTGAATCCCAGAGTAGGGAGCAACTTGGTTCAAGTCACAGAGCAAGTCCATCAATCGACAGATATGTATTGGGCACCTGTTGTATGCTAGGGACACGGCCACGAACACGGAGATACCTGGTTTCTGCTGCCTTTATGGACCTTGTAGTGGGGTGGGGGTGGGGAGGCAGACACAGAGGTCTATCTTCAGTCATCCAGGGAAGAAAATACAGTCCACTGCCACCTAATTCAAGGTGCTCTGGGGTTGGCTCGACTCATTTATGTGCTCTGTGACCCTGGTGAAGTCACCCAGGCCTCTATGATATGCTGATTACTTGGGGTCAAATTCCAGCTTTGCCACATCAGACTTCATAGCCTCAGGCAAGTTGCTTCACTTCTTGGAGCCTTTATTTGCTTATCTGTAAAATGGGGATAATAGTAATACATAACTCAGAGGATTGGTGTGAGGATTAAATGAGGACGAAAGTGGCTGGGCTGGAAGTACTTTGAAGGCATCCTCACTCACAAACCTGGGCTCTCAGCTGGAATACCCTATTCATGGTCTCTGCATATGGCCTGGGCTTCCTCGCAGTGTGACAACGGGTTTCAAGAACGAGTGACCCGAGAGAGCAAGGTGGAATTACGTGGCATTGGTATGGCATAACTTTGTATGTCACATAGTACCCTTTCTGGGGTCCTGTATTGGTTGCGGCAGTCACAAGGTCACCCAGTTTTAAGGGGAGGG
>NW_017731482.1:793576-795962 GCF_001890085.2 Hipposideros armiger
CAAATGGAAAGACTGAGGCCCCAACAGGAGAAGTGTTTTGCGTAAGGTCATATCACCAGTCAGTGGTAGGGCCAGGATTTGAGCCCAAGCTGTCTAGCTCCAGAGTTGGCCCTCTTAATGTCTATACCAAGAAGTCACTCTTTTGGAACATTTATCTCATGGATGAACCTGAGGACGTGAGGAGGGCAGCAACCATTGGTGAAATGGATAGCTCATTAGGTTGGGGACATCCAGCACTGACTCCATGCCCGTGGGCATTGGTGGGGTCAGGAACGTCAGACAGTCCATCCGGGCCATTAGCCAGTGCTCAGTTCCCAGGGAAGAGGATCCTCCTTGATCCCAGTATTGCCTGTGGATGGCATTTTATTTTCCACCAAGACCATCCTGGGTCAGGAGAACTTATTTATGTCACTGTCTCGATACAGTGAGGCTGGAGAAAGGCAACTAAGGCAACCAATGTGTCAGAGGAGGCAGGGGAGGCTGAGCTGAATACATGAAGCTGAGGGGAGGATAGCGAGGGGCTCTTCTCCCAGGAGGTGGTGGGCTTAAGGACGCGGGGCCTGGAGGCAGCCACTGGGCTCCACCCCTTACCAGTTAGGTGACTTCCCTGAGCCTCAAATGGAGGAGTAACAATAACAGAGCCCTTGATATAGGAGCCAGGGCTTGGAAAGCAATGGTGGGTACCTGGCACCTGACAAGTGTTCAGACAGCATTAAGCGATAATAAGGATTCTAAGATTATGGAGCTCCCAGTGTTCCAGTTTGGGCAGCTCTGAGGCCCAGATCCTCTCCTGGCAAGTATCTATATAGAGCCATGCAGATATGAAAGGCAAGAGACCCCTGCCCAGAACCTGCATTTCTCCTTCATAACCTGCATTATGTGTCATTTCTTTTTTTTTTTTTNAAAAAATAGTGGGACCCTTTTTTCTAGAGGAGTCTTGACACAGAACTATAAAATAGGTCAACTTGGAACCTTGTTGATTTTAAAGATGAGGGTGTATCTGCCCCTCGACCATGTTTCCTCCATGTACTTCAATGGAGCTCCCAGGAACCAGGCAGAGAATCCCTGCTGGAGAGGTTTAGAGCAGAGCAAAGAGCTTCTTTGCAGGCAGGCTCAGAAGGTCAGCCTAGCCAGGCTCCCTGGGCAGGGACAGACCCTGTTGGGGGCCAGATATCCAGAGGGAGCCAGGCTAATGGAACATCTACCTTGGGGCTCCTATGAGCAGGTGATGCCCCCCACCAGGGACCTGTAGAGCTGGTTTGTGCCCCACTTGATCAGGAGGACAACCTCTTGGCATGGTGGGAAGACCTTGGTTACCAACTGCTGCTGCCTGGGAAGGTACAGACCCTTTGAGGGAGGTAGGAGCTGGCAGCCAGCATGCTCCCAGACTGGGCACACTGTCTGTCCCCTCTTGGTCATAGATTGGGACAGGTGGAGGCACATTCTCTCGAGGCCCAGGAAGCCCCCTGGCTCCTCTAGGTTGAGAGGCAATTTAGGTTAGAACCAGGAAGACTTCCCCAAAGTTTAGAGTGGTACTAGGTGTTGGCAGGAGAAACCCTAGGCTTTGAGCCTGGAAGGTCCAAGGCTCTTTGCCCACCTCAGGCATCAGCCTACCTGGCCCATCTCTCAGCCTAGGCTCCCACTTCTTTGGCCACCAAAAACATTACATGAATAGGAAATTGCCAAGCATAAGGATGAGAGGGAGCATGTGGCAGAGACCAGCACATGCTGAGGCCTAGGGTGTAAGTATGATTGATGGGCTAAGGAACTGCTACGGCCAGACTGTGATATGGGTGGGGAAATTTGATGCTGGTGGGTCAGCAAAGGCCAGCTCCCCCAGGGTGTTAAAGGTCAACCTGAGTGCTTGCACTTGATCGTGCATCCAACTGTGTTGGTATAATGATTAAAACAGACGGGAGCCAGATGGCTTAGGCTCACATCCTGCTCTTCCTCTTAGCTGTGTGATCATGAGCAAGTACTTAATCCCTCTGTGGCTCAGTTTATGCACCTGTAAAATGGGAATGATGATGGTGGTACCTGTTGTAGGTTTTTGTGAAATGTGGTTATGCCTGTGGTGGCTGGGCTAGACCACTGTGCACTGGGGATCAGTGGGAAATTATAAAGCAAGGTGGAAGGGAAGGGAGGGAGGGTAGTGGTCTGGTCTGGCTGAGGAGGGGTCCCAGGGATGGAGAGAAGTAGATGCAGTCACCAAGAATAGCCTAGAACAGGGGTCGGCAAACTTTTGAGATGGAAGAGCTGCCAGGGGTCAGCAAACCAGCTCGTCAGCCACATGCAGCTCTTGGGTATGTACATGTGGCTCTGAAGTAAAATTGAAAATTAAAATAAAACTATTATAGTTTCATTTATAAAATTTTTAAAGGATATT
>NW_017731482.1:798412-800515 GCF_001890085.2 Hipposideros armiger
GAGTAACTTTCTGGGGTGGTGTGAGGGCCAGCTGGAGCCAGGCTGTGGCTGTTGAGGGGCCATGGCAGAGGAGTGAGGAAGGGCTTGGGGCGGCAGCAGTATAACATGATAGACAGTTAAAGATGGGGCACAGGCTGATGGCATAGCATTCCCAAATCCTCATCTGTGCCGTGGGCCTTTGAACAACTCCCATCCCTTCTCTGGGGCGAGGGTATCATAGTTGAAGGGGCCCTGGAGGTCACCCTGATCCCAAGGATAACTGTGAGGGAGGAGGGGGCTGTCCTGAAGGTGGGGGCACAGAGGATAGCCATGGACCTAGTGCCCACTCAGGCTTGACCAAAGTGGAGGGGAGAGGGAGGCTGGCAGCAGAATTCACTGTGTTCCTGGAGTGGGCAGCACACAAGGGAAGGTGGATAGGGGCGGGCAGCCATTTAAAAATACTCCCTGCTGCCTGGTGCTGCAGGCAGGGGTGGGGGCAGGCCCTCTGCCAGCCCTCTGGATCCAGGGATGCTGGGGGTTGCTGGGGAGGTAGGCGCATTGTCCATCCTCTCAGGCGTGTGGGCCCGGCCCAGCCATAGCCATTCTTGAGGGGTCTTGCCCCCACCATGAGGCAGGTCTTCTTCTCCAGTGAAGAAATAGGGGAGGGAGAGTGGACAGACACCCTCCCAGCCCCCACCCCCAGGATCTAGTCCTGGTACTGCCCTGGACTTGCTGTGCAACCTGAAGAGAGTCCCTGTCCCCTACGGTCCCTATTCATCAAAGCGGGCAGCTGGCCTTGCTCCGGTTGCCTCCCCCACCCATAGCCCTCACCCAGGTTCCAGTTTGGATTAGAGCTGGAAAGAGCGATCTTGAGGTCCATGCCTCTTCCCCCTTCACAGATGGGGAAACTGAGGCCATGGTGGGCACTCTGACCCCCGCCCTGCCTTTGCTCTTGGCTTTCCTGGGTTTCTGGACCGTCCTCCCTGCCCCCAGCACAGCCTGTATCAACTCCCACCCCAACTCCTGGGCCCCAGTGGTCAAATTCCAGGGCTGCCATTGCCATGGCAACAGCCAGCTCACAGGGCCCCTCCTCTCAGGGCTCTCCACCAGGCTGTTGTCCAGGGAGGAGGCAGAGAAGGCCTCCTGTCCCCGGGGGACTGGAGGGGTTGGAGGTGGAGTAGGGAGGAGGTCAGACCCAACTGGTTTCTCATGTGTTTTCCAAAGGAGAAAATGGAAAAGGCACAACGCTGCCAGCAAATACTACTGTCGCCCCAGAGACAATGGAAGGTCGGAGGCAGTCACCTGGGCAAGGGACAAGAGACCCACCCAGAAAGCCTCTCAATCTTGGCACCTGGAGAATCACCCCGTAGAAGGGTCTCAGACCAGAGGATTTAGAATGGGAGATGGAAGATCCTACATGAAGTCACCACCATCCAATGCTAAGGCTGCCCAGGGACTGAGGAGCCCAGCCCAGCTTGGCCTTTCCCAAGCAGACCTGGCCCTAGTAGAAGGCGCTACCATGGCACCATTGGAGGGGGTGAGCTCCTTGGCCCTGGAGGTATGCAAGCAAGGGGATGCTTGCCTGGGAGGGGGCTGACCCAGTTGACTTGTGACATAAAAGCCTTCCAAGGTTCTCTGGTTATTGGTAACAGCCAGTATTTATTGAGAGTTCTTTGTTTCAGGCACTGTGCTAAGTAAGCCCTTTAATTTTCTATTACATAGATAAAGAAACTGAGGCACAGATATGGTCTTCTTGGAGACTGGGGTAGCCATCAGTACAGGGTGGTCTCTCCTTTTCCCAGGGACCCTGCCAGCTGTTAAATTCTGATGTGTGGTGTTTTGCTTCCAGCCCTTTCTCCTTGCATATACATAGACACATGTATGTTTCATGATGTTGAGATGGTGCAGTATGTATGTCTCTTCTTTCATTTATTATTACACTGAATATTTTGCCATGGCATTTTCGCTCCCTACGTGCAGATTCACTTGGCCCTGTGGTCAGTTCCCATTGGTGTGAGCATCCTTTTTGAGCTGGGGGCCTGGGCTGCTATCTGGGTTACTCACTTGGGCTGGAAGGCACCCCTTCTGCACTGTGGAATAGATGTGGATATCCTGACTGTCCTG
>NW_017731482.1:804160-805488 GCF_001890085.2 Hipposideros armiger
TATCCAGCAGGGCCAAGTTCTCTTTTCTTACCTTTAGTCCCCACGGTGCTTGGCACCTAATAGGTACTCAATAAAATTTGTTGAACTAATCATCAAATAAAAACTCAATGGACTTCTCATCCATTAAACCATGTATCTGTGCATCCATTCATGTATTTATTTGTCACTCCAGTATTCTGCATATCCATCCATTTATTATTTATTCCTCTATTGTCATTTCATCCTTTCATTTATTCAACCATTAATCATTATCCATCCATTTGTCCATCCATCTGTCCTTTCTCATTACTGGCCCCCCAGTTGGTTCAGTACCAGCTGCAGAACCAAGTGGTCCCAAGTGGGCAGCGCCCAGATGGTGGGGCTCAGTGGGAGTGTTCCAGAAGCAGGCAAGGTATTAGGCTTTTGTCACAGATGAAGACGTTATCAACGGAGTGGGTGGAGGTAGCGAGGGTTAGGTGTTCCCCAGGGCTGGCAGAAGGGTGGCCGCACCCAGCTAGGGTGCAAAACCTGGCTCTCCTAGAGTCGGGTGGTGGCCTTGTGAAGCAGAGCCTTTGTGCCCCTCTCTGCCTCTTGCCTTCCCCTAAGGAGCAGGGAGGAGGATCTGTTGGTTGGGGGAGAGGGTGTACTGTGTGTTGTGGTGGGGTGTGGAGTGTGGAGAAGAGGGCTGGGCAGGTCTCTACCAACCACCTCGTACTCTTATAAAAACTATTCTGAGCCAGACCCACTCCAAACAGCTGCGGAGACCCCAAAGGAAAAGAGAAATCAACACCTGAAACTGGAATAATAGAACCAGACCTGCACAGCATGTCTGTCCCCAGTCCCCACCCCAGCTGACCTCACCTTGAGGGGCTCTGATGCCTGTGATGTGGAGGCGATTCCTGGACACCCTGATGCAGCTGCTGTGTGCTCCTATTCCTTCTCTAAGCTTCCTTTCATTTCCCTACTAGCCCCTTTGTTGCCGTGGCAACAGGCTTGAATCTAATTAGCCATCTTTAATGTAGCAGCAGCAGCAGCAACAGCAGTGCCTTTGGCGCCAATCCCTGCTGCCTTCTCCAGGCTGGGCGCCCACATACCTTTGGATCTCTTGACCTCAGGACCTCGTTCAAACTCTGCCTCCTCAAGGAAGCCCTCCCTGTGAGCCTTATGAGTGTTGTCTGGGAGCTCCTAGATGTCGGCCAGAGTGGATTTATCTCTGCAGGGCCCATCCTGCTGTAGATAATAAGAGAATGGACACACCTCACTAACAAGCCCAAGCTGTACACTGTCTCATAACTACTCAGGAAATGAGGCCCCAGGTCATTTAGCTGGAGAGAGGGTCAGATCGGAAA
>NW_017731482.1:809255-817147 GCF_001890085.2 Hipposideros armiger
CACTCTGGCTTCAGTGAGGGCTGTGTTGTGTGGGTCTCTCTCCATTGCCTCAAGACACTGGGCTGAAGCCCCTTGCGACTTGGCTGCATTTTTTGTCTCTTTGTGGGGTGTCTGGCCTTTATGGCTTCTCTCTATGTACGTGTGTCTCTGTCTTCATGCTATGTATTGGGGTCTTGGGCTTTGGATCATGACGTCTGAATCATACTGGTAGTAGAGGCCCTCTTCTTTCTTCCTGCTATATCTCTTCAGCCCCTAACTCCCCCTCCCACTACATTGCCCCATGTAGTGAAGGTCTGAGTAGGGAGCTGTTGAGGGGTGAGGGGCTCTGGGGGGAAGGCTGGGCCTGTAGGGCTGTCCCGCCCAGAACAGGTGGGCCTGCTGATCTGGTTGACAGCTGCATTGTCCATCCACTGCTTCCCCTGGGCCCCCCACCCCCACATACACTCATACCCGTGTCTGGGCACGTGTGGAAGGGTGCTCATGCAGTGACAGGGAACTGGCCTTGTTTTCTGTGCCTCTACCTGACAGCTGAGTGACAGCCCACTGTGCTTTTAAGCAGGGAGGAGGCTGGCAAAGGCGGGCTGCAGAGTCAGCCTCCCCATGTGAGTTATCCCAGCCTCTGGGCCATTAGGCCCAGCACCAGCCCTGCCTCCCCCACGAGGCCTCTGTGCCCATGACCCTCACTGCTGGGCCTGGCAGGGCTGAGCCAGGGGAGTGGGTCGGGGAGGGGAGGGTGGCTGTGCTGCCCAGGGCTTGAGCTCAGCCTGGTCCTACTCTCAGGGAGCTCCCTGTCCAGCAGGGAGAGAGAGGGACATAGCTATAGACAGCCTCACTGAGGTGGAGGAAGAATGGACATTCCAGTGTGTATGTATGGACAGCATGGCTCCTTGCTTGCATAGTACTGGGAGGGAGGTATTATTAATTCCATTTTGTAGAGGACAATGTGGAAACCCAGGCGGTTGGGTGACCACCCATGGTCTCACAGCTGGTAAGGCCCAAGCTGGGAAACCCATGGCCCATAGCTGGCTGGTCAGTCCTGGGCATGAACTCTAGGTGCCGGGGCCTTAAGACTTAGCATGAGGTGGCTGAAGAGACTCATTCTGGCTCTGCAGGACTTGGCTCTGGCTATGTTACCTTAGGCAAGTCATGTCACCTCTCTGACTGGACTTCGTCACCTGCGAAGGGGGATGATGACACCTGTATCATGGAGCTATGAGTGTGAGGCTGAAATGAGGCCACAGTGCATGTGAGGTGCTGACATGTACAAAGGGCGGGTTGGGTATCTGGGCCTTTCCTTGGGAGGCCCTTCTGACCCTTGATACTGTCCCAAACTCTCCATCCTATAGTGGGCCCAGCTCATGTTACCTCCTACTAGAAGCTGCCCTGGTTTTTCAAAGGCCTCAGAAGCCCTGAGAATAGATGGTCTGTCTGGAGCTGGGGGCTCTGAGGCAGGGTCTGGTATCTTCTCACCCATCAGAGCACAGGGCTGGAGGGGGTGTTATTCACATATCCCCACCCCTGAGTCCTAGCATAGGAGCCCACTTTTCTGAGTGTGCTTCATTATAGGACAGGTTTGGGGACGGACCTGACAACTGAGTACCTGGGTCAGAGGTTGGGGGACCTGAGGTGGGCGTGCCACAAGCAGAGGGATGAGTGGTGGCTGGATCAGGCAGGCTGGACAGGCCTGGGGCTTGAGTCCACTCAGCAGACATAGACCTTCAGCACAGCAGAGACCAGGGAAGCTCCACTGGTGAGTCCCTACCCTGAGGGGCTCCCAGGGGTGGGGGCTGGAGAGATGCCACAGACATGGATACCTACCCCGCCATTTTCATGTGCATTCACATCAGCAGGCCTTGATGGCTGGAGTCCAAGACAGTGTCCAGACAGATGCTCTGAGCAAGCTGAGGTCCCTGAGAGGAAAAGTAGAGAAGGGAGAATAAGCCCCAGAGATCTGGGCCCCAGAGCAGTTAGGGGCCTTACTCAGAACCACTCCAGGGACTCAGAGGAGACCCAGAGAGGAGTCTGTGCCTGGGAAGAGAAGCTCTTGGGATGGTGCCATCTGGGAAGGCTTCCTGGAGGAGGAGTGGGCCAGAGGCATAGAAATTGGTGGCAAGGGGCAGTAGTGAGTCCCAGAGAGTCGAATACAGACAAAACATCCCCAGGCTGGCTTCCAGCAAAATCTTCCCACAGAATAGGGGTTGCCCTGACAGGGATGCATAACCTGTCCCTGTGAGTATGGGTACAGAGTCTGGGCGACCTCTTAGGGACTCTATAATGCAGATCATCAAATCTTCAGGATAGAGGCATTGGTGCCTGGGCCTCCATTTCTGCATCCTTAAAATGGGGAGAATAATAATAACATCTACCTCCCAGGTGGTCAAAAGGATGAAATAATATATAATGCTTAGAACAGTGCCTGGCACAGAGTAGGGCCCAGTTAACCTTTTTTAATGAGAGAACTGGGATCCAGCCTTGTCTGAGAGTGTGAACCCTGCCCCCACCCCTCTGTGTGACCTTTGGCATGACCTTTGGTGCTGACTTCACCTCTCTGGGCCACCTTTGTCTTCATCTGTAGCAGGGTGTGACAGTTTCTACTCTCAGGGATTATGTGAAGCCCAACTAGGTGGAGTCTGACCCCACAAATGCTGACCCTGAAAGTGGGGTTTTCAAAATTGGCAGCTGGAGTAGGGGGAGGGGAGCCTGGAGGCATCTTCTTTTGCAAATGTGAGAGATTATTGATTTTTTGAGCCCTTTTTGGGAGCCCAGCAGGGGAGCCAAGAAGTAAATAGGAGATCTCTAGATCTGCCCCAACAGTCATGGGGGGCCAGTGGAGGAGCGAGGGGGCTCTCTGAGAGGCAGGAAGATGCAGGGGAGGGCGCTCCCTGCAGGGGGAGCACATGAGCAGAGACCTGGCATAGTGGAGGTCCAGGGTACCTTGGGGAAACAGCCAGCAGCCCCAGATGGTGGAAAGGTAGGCCTTGAAGGCCAGGGATAGGGTGTGGATAGGCTCTCTGCACCCATGTGCACTGCTCACCCTCTGCTTTCTGTCTCCCCAGGACATGCGGAAGCACGTGACCATGACCCTGCTGGACACAGAGCAGTCATACGTGGAGTCACTGCGCACCCTGATGCAGGTGAGGCTCACAGCTGGCCTGGGCCCCTGAAAGTGGCAGTTCTGAGTCTGGGGGGCTGTCAGACATGCGGGAACAAACCCACTTAGTGGACAGGGAGCTGAGGTCAGAGGGCAGAGAGAATTGACCCTGGGACACACCACCCCTCCATGGAGAACCCTCCACACGACTGCCCTGGAGGAGGAAGCCTTAATGAGGCCAGACCAGGCTACCCCCGGGCAGGTGCCCGCTCCCTACCCATTGTCCTTCCAACTCCCCAAGGCAGCCCTGGGTCTGAGTTTACATTGTGAAGCCCCCTCTGGTGTAATCCCCTCCATTTTAATCATGGACTGGGAAAATATTTGTTGAATGGGATGAAATGTTGAGCACCTACATGCCAGGTCCTGTTCCAGGGGGCAGGAAACACAGGGATGAATAAGAGAAACAAGCCCCTGCCCCAGGAGCTCTCCGTGCTGTTGGGGACATTACTGAGTATATATGGGCCCTCTTGAGGCATCGAGGAGGCACCTGTGAGTCAGGGGGTCAGGGAATTTTCTTTGAGGAGGCACTGGCTTCCTCCTGACCTGTCTTCTCAGCCAGGAACAGCATATGCAAAGTCCACTAAGGAGAGGCCTGGAGGTCTCTGTGGCCAGCACAGAACACACGGGGTTGGTCCTGTGGTGATGCTGGGGGAGCCAGTAGGGGCCACGTGGTAGGAGCCTTGAATACCAGGAGAAGGGTTTGGACTCTATAGAGGGCCCTGAGGAGTCAGTGAAGGGCTTTGAGCAGAGGTGGTATGTAGCCTGACTCATGCTTTACAAAGTCTGTTGACTGCTGGGAAGGTAGGTAGCAGAAGAGGAGGCTAAGGCCACTGAGGTCAGGTGAGGGAGGGAAGGCCAGGACCAGGGCAGAGGCTATAGGGAGGGAGAGTTGGGAATAGACAATTAGGAGGTGGACTGGTCAGCCAGGCATGGTAGTTGGTTGGCTGTGGGGGGTGAGGTGAGCTTAGCCCAGGGTGCTATCTGGGCTCCTGGCCTGGGTGACTGAGGCACTAGAGGAACCCCACCTGGGAAAGGTGGGGCAAGATGCTGAGTTTGGGTTCTGATGTGTGGGTCTGGGAAAGCCCAGGAGCCGGGATACAAAGCGGGTCTGGGGCCCAGGATAGAGGGCACGCATCTGAGCTGAGGTGGGGCTTGGCACTCACAAATGAGGACACGTTTGCTCAAGCCACCCGGACAGAGAGCAAAGGGTGAAAGGTAGAGCCCCAGAAACATCCAGAGTATTCATTCATTCACCCCACAAATCCGCAGCGGAGCCCCCTCTTCATGCCAGACAGCGTTCTCTGGAGACTTCAGCATGAGGGGTAAGGTCCTGTCTCCCAGAGCTCACCGTCTGTGACAGAGACCAACAGTTAACAGTTACCTTGGGAACATTATGCTAAATGAAATAAGCCAGTCACAAAAGGACAAATATTGTAGATTCCACTTACATGAAGGTACCTAGAGTAGCCAAATTCATAGAGACAGAAAGTAGGATGGTGGTTGGAGGAGGGGAATGGGGAGTTAGTTTAAATGGGTACTTAGTTACAGCTGGCGAAGATGAGAAAGTTCTGGAGATGGATGGTGGTGATGGTTCCCATCAGTAGGCATGTACTTAACGTGAGTATACCAAACTGTACACTTACAATGATTAAATGGCATATTTTATATGTATTTTACCAAAGGAAATTGCATTGCTTTTATATATTTTTAAAAAGTGCACAGAGAGCTGAGAACACAGAATGGGGGCCTGCCTGGTGTCTGGAGCCAGGGAGGGCTTCTCTGAGGTCGGGGTGTTTAATGGGACCTGAATTGTTTGTAGGAGTCAAGCAGGGGGCGAGGCCGGAGGGAATCGCTCCAGGCAGAGGGTACAGCAGGAACAAAGACTTGGGGGCTGGAGGAAGCCTTAGAGTACTCAGGGATGGAGAGGTGGCCCGTGTGGCTGCTGGGTAAGGAGTTGGGCTTTATTGTTAAGCACAGGGAATTCATAGGAGGAACACAACCAGAATTCCATCTTTCAGAGATGCCCATGGCTGCCAGGTGGGAATAAATGTGCAGGGGTCTGGGGGAGTCCCATGTTGTCCCCTAGGTAGGAGTCAAGACTTAGGGGCCAGTCAGTCCCAGGTTTGAGTCATTTGCCTCCCTGCTGGGTGATGCTAACCTAATCACCTCACTTCTCTGAGCCTCAGCGGTTTTTTTGTCTGCAAAATGTAACTAACCATACCTATCTCCCATTGATTGTGAAGATTAAAAGATGGTGGGGCTGCCCATGCCTAGTTCACAGACTGGAGGCAGGCAAGGCCTGGGTGTGTCTCTCGACCTCTGAATCTCCTGGCTGCACACATGGAGGCTTGCAGGACCTGTGGGTGGAAAAGCTAAGGGAGAATCGTGCTGAGGAAGCCAAAGGGAGAGTGTTGGGTGGGGAGGGGTGGAGATGGGCTGGACAGTATCAGCTGAACCAAAGGACTGTCACTTGAGGCAGCTTTGTTGTGTCAGAAGGACTGAGGGCTGGCCCAGGGATCGGAACAATGGCTCTGGAGCCAGGCCACCAGTGTTGAAACTTGACTCTACCTCTTGACCAGCTGTGTGACCTGGAGCAAATTACATAACCAGCCTCTGCCTCAGTTTCCTTGTCTGTAGTGTGTGAATAATAACAGCCTGCTTCAAGCACAGATTATAGGAGAGGAGCACGTATAATTTAGCATACTGCCTGACAAGTCTGCATGCCTGCACGCGTGCATGAGCGAGTATGTGTTTATAAAATCACATTTAATCTTTGTATTAACCTTGTGAGGTAGATATTATAATCCTCTTCTTTAGATGAGGAAATGAAAACTCAGGTTAAGAAACCTGCCTAGGGTCATCCATCTATTAAGTGGTGTCCTAGTCTGTTCAGGCTGCTATAACAAAAATTAGCATGGACTGGGTGGCTTAAACAAATGGAAATTTATTTCTGATAGTTCTGTGGGAACTCCATGAGCAAGGTGCGGGAGACCACTCCGCGGGGTCCAGGGGTTCCCTCAGGTGGAGGTGGAGGCGGAGTCGGCGGGGGAAAAAGTAAGCGGAGACACAGGAGCGCTTGTTCAAGAAGAGAAGTATCTCACTTTATTCTACAGCATGCCCCTTTTTATAGTGGGCAGTTGACCATTATCTCATCAGTAAAAAGTTATTTTACATATTTTAGATCAAGGGTTTTACTTCCTGGTAATTCTTATGCTCCAGGGTACAGCTTGACTTTTTCTTATGCTCAAAGATCAACTTAACTGTGTTTTAATCCTTTTTACCTATAGTGACTATGTGACTAAGGCTAATCCTTTTACCTATAGTGACTATGTCTACTCAACAATTATCCTAAACACTATTAGCTAAGCTGGATCTTAAGATTTATAGGGTGTGTACTTTGATCTTTACTAAGAAACTAGTAGTGTGACTAAAATTGCCTTTAGTGTATAAAATAGAATTATTGTGATATCTCTAAAAGAAGGGGTGTAAGATCTTCGTCCTACTGGGGGGAAGGGGAATTTAAATCTTCTAAGATATAAAGCAGTATCTGTTTCTCAGTCAGAGCTTCAGAATTTGTCGCAATAGCAATGTGCTTGGCCATGTCAGACACAGGCGCAGCCGGCTCCCGGCAGCAAGGCACTGGCAGATTTGGTGTCTGGTGAGGACCCTCTTCCTGGTTCATAGACTTTTCAGTGCGTCTTCACCTGGCAGAAGAGCAGAGGAAGCTTTCGGGGCCTTTTTCATAAGGGCACTAACCCCATTCCCCAGGGCTCCACCCTCATACCTCGTCACCTCCCAAAGCCTCAGCTCCAAATAACACCATTATCAGGGTTTAGGTTTCAACATATGAATTTGAGGGGAACACAGCACACACTCAGTGTATACAAGTGGTAATGCTAAAAATGGACATTTATATAGTACTTACTACATGTACGTTATATAAATTAATTCATAATAAACCTCATCATAACATCCCATTTTACAGATGATGAAACTGAGACACAGAGAAGTAAAGCAACTTGTTCAAGGTCACAGAACTAGGAAGTGCCATAGCCTGGGTTGAATCCCTGTCAGTCTGACTGTAAGGTGCTCCCTCTTACCCTCTGGTCTGCACTGCCTGAAGGATAGGTGATATTCAAACTGAGATTGGACTCCACAGCCCTGGTGTTCCCTAGAAGTGAACACTGCCTCCCACATTGATTGGTATTGTTCCTGCAGGCCAGGAGTTTAAAATGAAGGAAGACATTAAATACCAGGATTAACAATCAGAAAGAGGTGGGATTAGAACCCAGGTCCTAAGGCTACACCCTTTCCTGTGTCACCCTCACCTTTTGAGTCTTTCTTCAACCCCCAAATTCCCAGCTAACCAAACCCCCTTCTCCTAGCACTCCTGACCCTGTCTTTTTCCCACAGCACCTACTACCTTCTAACATACCATATAATCATTTCATTATTTATGGTGCCGATTTTCTGCCTCCCTCCACAAGCACAGGGACTTTTGTCTGGCCACCGATGCAGCCCCGTGCTTAGAAAGCCAGACAGACACACAGTAGTTGCTCAGAGAGTATGTGGTGTGTGAATGCCGGTGTTGACTCCTAGCTGGTTCTGTATCGGATTCTCAGCCACTGTTTATTCTTTCCTCCCACTGTGTGCCTGCTTATGTGTGAGGCACTGGGACCTGGAGATGAGTGGTTTGGCTCCTGCTCCTGTGGGGCAAGGGACCCTAGCACAGATAAGGCAC
>NW_017731482.1:819532-825153 GCF_001890085.2 Hipposideros armiger
AAAAAAAAATCTTACCTATTTTTAATGATTGTGGGTGTGTTTTCATGTCTTTATGATGATGTGGTTGGGCCTTGGGCCTAAGAAGGTCTTAGAAGGTCCCTGCTGATCTGGAAACTGATGTGCTGAGAACCTTGGCCTGGTGGTGATGGGACCGCAGCTTAGTGCTGACATTCTAGCCCATCATTATCTTCAGAGTCACTCAGATTTTGATGCTGACCATGGGCTATAACAGAAGCCTGGCCCCCAGGGAGGGGCCAGCATAGGATGCTGTGTCCCAGGATGGGGGCAGTTGGTGAGGGCTACCTTCCTCCCAGAGCTGCTTCTGCTTCTGCCCTGCAGCACACTGGGGGGCAGGGAGGGAGGATAATTGGCTCCTTAAAGGCACAGGAGCTTAGAGGCCCAGGGGCAGTGTGGGTGCGAAGACCAGAAACACCACCACAGTTCGCCTAGTCCATCCATGGTGCAGCTGAGACAGGAACCAGGGTGTCCTAACCCCCAGCCAGGGCTTCTGACCAAGAACCTCCATATTTAGCCCAGTCATCAGCTGGTCAACAGGTATTAGCCACCAGCTGTGTGCCTTGCTCTGAGTAGGGCTTGACTGGGCAGGATAGGGGCATCTATCTCCTTGGAGAGGCAAGATTTGTCCTGGGGATTAGGGGAGGCCAGAGGCCAGGTGTAGTTCCAGCCCTAGTCAGAACTGGGACTGCTTCCTGGAGGGGGCAGAACGGGAGCTCAGCCCTGAGGGTGGGTGAAACTTAGTTAGATGTGGGGAGGGCATTCCTGGTAGAGGGAATTACATGAGCAGAGGCCAAGCAGGTGGAATGAATCTGAGTCACTCAGAGGACCCGCCTGGCTGGACTTGGTGCTGTTGGAGACCAGGGGATGGAAATGCCCATTTGGAAGTGAGAGAACCTGATCTGAGCTCATAGGACACATCCAGGGACACGTACGGACATGCGCGTGCGCACACACACGCGCACACACACACGGATAAGATGCACTTGTGTATATATCTGCACATGCACACATCTAATCACACAGTCACACATACAACATGTACACACAACACAGGAGCACATGCCTGATCTCTCAGAGACTATTATTTCTAGTTAGGGGGAAAGGATGTTGGCTCATAAATTAAAGGAAACCAGGACAGGGTGAGGTGGGGTAAGGGACACCTTGAGAGTCCCAAACCTGTCTCTTCACCCACAGTTCTCCAAGGATGTCCTGGTCAACATCTATTCTGCCTATATTGATAACTTTCTCAACGCAAAGGATGCTGTGCGTGTGGCTAAGGAGGCAAAGCCTGCCTTTCTCAAGTTCCTGGAGGTACTGTGGGCCAGGGCAGGGGGATGGAGGTCACCTTCACCTTGGGCCAGCTTTGGGGACCCCAGGAGCTCCCATCCTGATCACCACAGCCCTAGCCCAGTGGGTCAGCCTCTGCCCTCGGGCTGAGCTGGAGCTTCCTGTGAACCGGTCCTTGGACATTCCCTTCTTTGCATGTCTTTTCTCACATGGCCGCCCATCTGCCCTGTTTTGGATTTCAGCAAAGCATGCGTGAGAACAAGGAGAAGCAGGCGCTGTCCGACCTCATGATCAAGCCTGTACAGCGGATCCCACGCTATGAGCTTCTGGTGAAGGTGGGCATGGGGCTGATTGGGCAGGTGGGCAAGGCCTAGAGGCATGTGGGGATGCAGTGGGCTCTGTGTCTGGGTCCCCAGGGGTCAGGTAGGAAAGGAAGTCCTCTCTGGCATCTACCCATAATCCTTCCTGCTCCTAAGTCAGTGGGAGGTCCTAGGGCCTGGCAAGGGCAGCTAAGCAAGCAGATCTGATTCTGGTTCCCACCCCAGGACCTCCTGAAGCACACGCCTGAGGACCACCCGGACCACCCACTCCTGCTGGACGCACAGCGGAACATCAAGCAGGTGGCTGAGCGCATCAACAAGGGCGTGCGGAGTGCCGAGGAGGCAGAGCGGCACGCCCGAGTGCTGCAGGAGATTGAGGCTCACATCGAGGGCATGGAGGACGTGCGTGCAGCCCCACTCTGCCCCACCCCACACACACACACCTGTGTCCACCTGTGGTCACCTGGAATTGTGGCCATGTCCATATCCACAGTGGTGTCCCCCGTGTGTTTGCATCTTGTCTACCAACATCTCTACCCTTTCCTGCCCACATCCATGTCGTTTTCCATATCTGCCTCTGGCCGTGTGACTCATGGCCTGACAGCATCAGGAGGGTGGATGGGATGTTGCTTCCACTGACCTGACCCATGGAGTGGGGCCAAGGGGTCACCAGGGTCTGGGGAGGGAGTGAGAAATAATAATTAGCCTTCAAGATGCCTTGTCCTTCTTGCCCCACAGCTCCAGGCCCCTATGCGGCGGTTCCTGAGGCAGGAGATGGTCACTGAAGTGGTAAGAAGTGTCCTGAGTTGTCTGCCCGTTTGTCCCCCCCCGCCCCCCCAACTTGGTTCACGCTTCTGCTCATACCGCTGCCCCCGGCTCTCCTGCTCTTCCACTCCAACAGGATCCCTGGGTTGAGTCCCAACTCTGCCTCTGCCTCTGGGCAGCTGGGGGAGAGCCCTCACTCCTCCCTGGGCATGGCTGTCCCCTTGGGCACTGTGGGCAGGAGGGTGGGCCTCTGAGCCTGAATCCTGCCTCGGGCCCCACAGAAGGCAGTTGGTGGCAAAAAGGACCGGTCCCTATTCCTGTTCACGGACCTCATCATCTGCACCACCCTGAAGCGGAAGTCGGGTTCCCTGCGGCGCAGCTCCATGAGCCTGTGAGTGATGGGGACCGGGCTGCGGGGGTCTCAGGAAGTAGGGAGCAGTTTTCCCTCCCTGGGTTCCACTTCCCTCCCCTGGCCAGAATTCCCCTTGGCTCCCCACAGGTACACAGCAGCCAGCGTCATTGACACGGCTAGCAAATATAAACTCCTGTGGAAGCTGCCGTTGGAAGACGCGGACATCATCAAAGGTGGGGCTGACTCAGAGCTGCGCAGGGTTCTGTGTGTTGTTGTCTTCCCCTGAGAAGCCCTCTGGAGGGTTTGAGCTGTGGCCAGGTTGGCTGCCTATCTGTCTGCTTTTCTGCTTTGGGGCCTCACTTACCTGTCCAGTATAAGGGGATGGTTAGTATGCCCAGAACCAGTCCAGGACCTCTCCATGCAGACCACTTTGTGACTGGGCAAGGACTTAACCTAGGCTGGCAGGTGGGGCTGGGCTGGGGTGGCACAGACATACCGTAATTAGCCACTGATTCTGCACAAACTTACTTAAGCGCCTCATATTAGATGATGGTACACTGTTCTAATCAAGCAGTTTTGTGCACAGGGAATAGAGACTCACTCAAGGCAGTTCAAGCAAAAGGGTGGCTAGAAAGATCTGTGCTGTTTGGGGCTGAGACTGTCAGGAGCTGATGCTGCTTCAAAGACCCACTGGCTCCTCCTGCTGTGTGTATGTGTGTTTCTCTCTCCCCACCCTCCACTCCCTTCCCACTCTTGGCCTGTTTTCCTCACTGCTCAGCTTTCGCTTAACTACCATGATCTGTCACGCTCTTTTCTACATCTCAGCCTTTCTCCCTTAGCTCTGGGCCCTGGCTGCTCCAGGATCCACAGTTCACCTTCTTGAGTAGGATGGTTCGTCTAGAACGGTAGTGAGGCTACCTGTGGGTGGCAGGCGGTTCAGGCCCAGACTCTGTCCCTCAGCTCACCTGGGGTGGTCCTCAAGGTGAAGGGATTCGCTCATCCCCACGGCGAACCCACGCCTGTCCTTCATGGACCCCTATGTAGGAATGCAAGCTGATTATTGGCCCAATCATCTCTTCTCGCTAAAGAACAGGCTATTCAATAAAATGACTATCTTAGGTCAGGTGTCCAGTCCAGTCCTGCTCCACTCAGCTATGGCCACGTGTGGGGCAAGGTCACATGGAAGAAAATGTGGCTGCCCAGGTGGTGAGAGCTGTGGGGAACTGTTGCCCTCAGAGGGAGTAGGAGCTACCCCCAGCCCTGGCTTGTCTAGCACACTGCACTGCTATCTGTGCTGCCCATTTGTGGGCTGTTGGTCCAAGGTGTGCACCCTCAGCAAGCAGTGCAGAGGGTGGGGGAATGCTGAGCTGACCTGTAGCTCCTTGGAGGTGGTCAGGTACAGGATAGGACCAGAGAAATCCAGGGCATCAGCTCATTGCTCCCTCCTTTGTGGGAGAATTGAGCCCTATAGTCAGCAGATTTGACTGCCCAAGGCTCTGCCTGCCCAGCCGACTCCCCATGGGAGGCTGCACCACTGCAGCCAGCCAGTTTGTCAGCTGGCGTCTGCATAACCCACAGAGCCGTCTGCTGTTTATTCTTTGTGCTCTTCCAGGGACTTCTCTAAGGGCCCAATGCCCTGTGCTCTGTAGCTCTGGATTTATGCCCAATCCCCTGCTCTCAGGCCTGGGGCTTCTCTGTGAGCTGCCTGCTAGTTTTGTTCTTGGGCACTTGTGGTTCACAAGCTCTGGTTTGTCAGACTACTCCCCGTGCCCAGCTGCAAGTTGTGCGGTAAGGGGATGAATGTTTGTCTTGTGAGTCTTCGGATCTGTCCATGGCCTTCTTCTAACCCCACCAGGGGCATCCCAAGTCACCAATCGGGAGAACATCCAGAAGGCCATCAGCCGCCTAGATGAGGACCTGACCACCCTGGGCCAGATGAGCAAGCTCTCTGAGAGCCTTGGTTTCCCCCACCAGGTCTGTGCCCTGAGGNTCTGGGTGACTGTGTGCACCTGTGCCAGTGGGTTGAGGTGCCATCTCTAAGGGGACTTGCATTGACCCCATGGGTCCCCCCAGGGCTACATGCAGCCGCTGAAGCAGCCAGAGAACTCATTGCTGTGCGACCCATCACTGGTGGACGAGATTTTTGACCAGATCCCGGAGCTCCTGGAGCACCATGAGCAGTTCCTGGAGCAGGTCCGGCACTGCGTGCAGACCTGGCATGCCCAGCAGAAGGTGGGAGACCTGCTCATCCAGTCGGTGAGTGGCCCTGCTGCCCATGGCTGCAGCCCCCCAAAACTCAGGCCACTTCTGGGAGGAACTGGCTGCTGCCCTGGACCCCTCACCCTACCTCATCCCACTCCACCTGGACACTGACTCTGATCCCATATTGAACCCCAGATTTGACCAGACACTGACAGCCCAGACCCTGTGTTGACCTGAACCTGGACACTGCCTAACCCCAGAGCTTGGCTGGACTCTGGTGTAGACTTTAACCTCAGCCAGACAATGACCTGATGCTGGACCCTACTCTAGTTGCTGGCAGTGACCTACCCTGGTCCCCTGGTGCTGAGGCTGACCCAGACCTCAAAGGGATGCGGTACTAACTCTCAACCCCTCCCTGACTAGCTCTTTTCTCTATCAGGTATTTTAATAAGAAGAGCTAAATATTTGGCACTTGTTTTATGCTAGGCATTAGTCTAAATACATTATATAGATCAACACCTCTAGGAGGAAGGTGTGATTATTACCCTGAGTTTAAAGCTGATGACTTCTGTGGCACAGAGAGATAAAATAACCTGATCAAAGTCATAGCCAGTAGGTGGTATTCGACCCCTGGAAACATGGCTCCAGTGCCCAGGCTCTGCCCCACTCTGTACCCC
>NW_017731482.1:831733-837167 GCF_001890085.2 Hipposideros armiger
GGCAGAAGCAGGCTGTGGGGCAATGTTAGGGCCTGAGTCCTGGGCCCTCTGCCCCACAGAGCCTGGACGACGTGCTGCGGGACCTCTCGGCTGCCATGCACCGGGACCTGTCAGAGAAGCAGGCGCTGTGCTATGCGCTTTCCTTCCCCCCTACTAAGTTGGAGCTATGCACCACGAGGCCTGAGGGCACTGACTCCTTCATCTTCGAGTTTCCCCACCCTGACGCCCGCCTTGGCTTTGAGCAGGCCTTTGATGAGGCCAAGAGGAAGCTGGGTAAGCCAGGGCCAATGCCAGCACCCTCCTCCCAGAACCTCCAGGCAGTGGGCAATGGGCAGCACCTTGAGGTTGTCTGAGACATCAGGAGCCAGAAACTCGAGGATTGCCATGTCCTGAGTTCCAGTCCCTGATGGTGGGAGGGTAGACGAAGACATCTGCAGTGAAGCGTGGGACTTCCTCAGGGCCTCCCTTGCAGGGAGGGGATTCCATGGATAGGGTCAGCTTAAATCAGGGGCTCCATCATGGGATGGCCAGGAACCCCTCCATCTACACACATACACACACACACACACTCTTAGAGGAGGCCTGGATCAGGGAAAGCTGTTGATCAAGGTCCATGGCTTAGAATATCTGTAGAGACCTCTGGGTCTACTTCCTACATGGTACAGATGGGCACTGAAGGCCAGGAACAAGCAGGTAAATAAGTGGGCAAGGTCAGGACCAGGATGAGGTGGATGTTAAGCAGTGTTTGTCTGTCTGTCCATCTCCACTATAGCATCCAACAAAAGCTGTCTAGACCCTGAGTTCCTGAAGGCCATCCCCATCATGAAAACACGCAGTGGCATGCAGGTATGTGTATGTACCTGGATCATGTGGGTGCACATATTCAAAGCCAGCACGTGTTCATGTGTTCTGTTTTGTGTACATTATATGCATGTCTTGAATATTATAACTGTTCCCGTGTCTTTGAGTGTACAGCTCTCTCTGTACGTGCACATGGACACTGCATACATGTCACATGCATATGGGTATAATCATGTATGTCTGTATCTGTGCATCTGAGCAAAGGCTCTACGACTGATGGAAAGTCTAATTTATGTGCTTGTATGAGTGTATACCTATGGATAAAGGTTACTATTTTCACGTTTGTTACATGGATATACAAATGATTATATTTGGGGTATGCATATATGTGCATGCATGAAACGATGATACCTATAGGACAGGCATGTGTGCATTCGATGTGTAAAGAGTGTCACATGTGCTGTATGTGTACACATATGCAGAGGGGTGTGTTGGAAATCCACACACCTGTGTGGGCCTGCCGCCCTCTGTCCTGCTGGTGGGCCTGGAGAGCAATGGATAGCTAGCAGCAATTCCTTCATTCACCTTCCCCTGTCCATTGGCACCTTTCACAGTTCTCGTGCGCGGCCCCGACCCTGAGCAGCTGCCCTGAACCCACGCCGGAAGTGTGGGTGTGCAACAGTGATGGCTACGTAGGCCAGGTGTGCCTGCTGAGCCTCCGCGCCGAGCCAGATGTGGAGGCCTGTATCGCCGTCTGTTCTGCTCGCATCCTCTGCATTGGGGCGGTGCCTGGGCTGCAGCCACGTTGCCACCGGTGAGGCATGGTGGTGGGTGGGGCTGCTGCACTGAGTCCCTATTTTCAGCACACCACAATCACCCCTGTGTAGTTGTGGGCATGTGCGTGTTTAGTGGATGTGGCAGGCCTTTAGGGCGTGTCCGTGGGGCGGGGCCTGGTGGGCTTGCTGGAGAGTGGGGCTGAGCCTGGGCTCTTAGGGGCTCTCATCCCCGCCCCTTTGTCTCCCAGGGAGCGGCCTTCATCCCTGCAGGGCCCCCAGGAGTCAGCACCTGAGACCACTGGGCCTGAAATGGATGTTGAGGCCTCGGAGGAAGAAGCAGTGACGCTGGCTGAGCCAGGACCCCAGGCCTGCCTGCACATCTCCATTGCAGGCTCAGGCCTCGAGATAGCGCCAGGCCCCACTGACAGTGACCCCCGCCCGGAATTGGTGCCTTTTGACAGTGACTCAGACGATGAGTCTTCACCCAGCCCATCAGGGACCCTGCAGAGTCAGGCCAGCCGGTCCACCATCTCCTCTAGCTTTGGCAGTAAGTGTCCAACTTGGGGCTGTCAGGCATTGTGGACTGCCCAGATGAGGGGACAGCCCAGTGGGTATTGATGAGTGAGAAGGGACCTGCATTAGCAAAGGCATGGAATCAAGTCTCAGGATATTAGCACACACAGCAGAGCGGTGGGAGCCAGCAAGGTAGGCAGGGGTGTGATACGAGGATCCAGGACAGGCAGGCCAGATCCTGAAGACTCGGGAATGACTGTCGAGTTAAGGAATCTGGAGTGGGGTGGAGTGGTTGGTCTCTCTGTCCATACTATGGTGGCGAATTGGAGGGGGCCATGCTAGGACTAGGAACCTGTAGCACTAAGCTGTCAGGGAGCAGGGCAACAAGGCCTGAGCTGATGCAGAGGTCTCGGGGACAGGAAGAACAGCTGTGGGAGGCCCTTGGGAGGGACATGGCCAGAAGGGATGCATTGAGAGGAGACTGGGGCCTAGAGAGAGGTTCAGGCTTGGCAGAGCGGAATGGAGATAGAGACCTTTGTCTCCCTCAGATGAGGAGACCCCAAGCTCCAAGGAAGCCACGGCAGAGACAACCAGTTCAGAGGAGGAGCAAGAGCCTGGCTTCCTGCCACTGTCGGGCTCCTTTGGGCCTGGAGGTCCCTGTGGCACCAGCCCAATGGATGGGAGAGCCCTTCGCCGCTCCAGCCGTGGCTCCTTCACCCGAGGCAGCCTCGAGGACCTACTGAGCGTTGACCCTGAGGCCTATCAGAGCTCCGTGTGGCTGGGCACTGAGGACGGCTGGTAGGGACGGGAGGGACCAGGGTCACAGTGCCAGAACCTGGAGCTCCCTGCTTTGGAAATCATATGGTATCCTGAAGCAGAAGCGGGAGAGTCTTTGGGTCAGACCCCAGGGGTACTGCCAGCCAGGGCTGCCAGTGGGTCTGAAACCCACAGGGAGGCTATGGGATGATCTCAGTACCTTGGGCAGGCACCTGGTATGGAGGAGATGGTGGGGGAGCTGAAGAGGTGGAGGGATGACTTCAGGACTGGTGTGCCCAAGCGCTTGTCACAGGTGCACACCCCTGATCCACAGTGTCCACGTGTACCAGTCCTCCGACAGCATCCGTGATCGCAGGAACAGCATGAAGCTCCAGCACACAGCCTCGGTCACCTGCATCCTGTAAGGCCCCCCAGGTGGCCCTTCTGGTCCAGACCCCCCTCAGCCGCACATGCAGGCCTCTTTCTATTCACCCCGGTCCTTCTGCTCTCCTGGCCCACCATCTCTTTGGAGGCTGGTGGCCAGAGGCCTGGCCCTAGGCTAGCTGTGCCTCTCACATACTGTGTGACCTTGGGCAAGTCACTGCCCCTTCCTAGACTTAGGGTCCTCCACCTGGAGAGGTGATCTCTTGGAAACCATAGCCCTCTGTCTGTGATGCCCTTGGCCCCAGGTGACTTACTTTGGCTTCCTGAAGCCTTTGATTCCTCCCCCTTTTTCCTGCCTAGGTACCTGAATAACCAGGTGTTTGTATCTCTGGCTAATGGGGAACTTGTGGTCTACCAAAGAGAAGCAGGTGAGCACCCAGCCCTCCCCCACTCCCCTGGAGCCCCTGGCTGGTGTGGGAGCTCTCTCCTGAGAGGCTGGGGCTTTGGGGCCCTGAGTCTGGAGATGTGGCTTTGGGCAGCTCCGAGCCCCTCTCTGGGCCTTAGTGTCCTCATTTATAAATGGGGTTTTTAGCGCCTCATTTCAGGAGAAGGTGAGGCTCAAATGCAACACTGGACTGAATTTGCTGTTTTCTTTACCCCACTCCCACTCCAGGTCGTTTCTGGGACCCTCAGAACTTCAAATCGGTGACCCTGGGTGCTCAGGGGAACACCATCACTAAGATGGTGTCTGTGGGTGGGCGGCTGTGGTGTGGCTGCCAGAACCGAGTCCTTGTCCTGAGCCCTGACACGCTGCAGCTAGAGGTAGCAGGGGTGGGGGGTGGGGAGGGTGGGAGTGGGACTGAATTGGTGACCTGGGGTAAGCCAGACCCACAAGAGAGGGAGATGAGACTATGGGGGCCATAGAAAAGTATCCAGCTGTGTAGGGAGAGGCCAGTGATTGCTCTGAAAACCCTTTAAACTTTGAAATTCTCTGCTTATTAAATCACTCAAGTTTCATGGGGAAAGGACACCTCCATTTTAATTCCTGAGGAGTAAGTGGGGGAGGCTTCAGTGAAACCAAGCTTTGATAAGTTAATCACCCAGACCCAGGAGCAAGGCTGCCTTTGCTGTCAAGCCAGGTGGGCTTTGTGGAGAGGTTTGGTGTGAGTTGTGAGGAGGGAGGGATGGATACTGGTGAAGCACAAGGCAGGGAGGGGCCAGGGAGGCAGGTCTGCCAGTCACTCATCTGCTTTCTACCTGCCCCCTCAGCACACATTCTACGTGGGGCAGGATTCTAGCCGCAGCGTGGCTTGTATGGTGGACTCCAGCTTGGGCGTGTGGGTGACATTGAAAGGTAGTGCCCACGTGTGTCTCTACCATCCAGACACCTTTGAGCAGCTGGCAGAGGTAGATGTCACACCTCCCGTGCACAGGATGCTGGCAGGTACTGACCTCAGTCTACCACTATCTCTTCCCTTGGAGCCTTTTTGTCCTGTCGTTGAGGAGGCTGAGCCAGGACCAGGATTCAGCCTCAGGTCTGGTCTGTCTCCCACCCCAGGCTCGGACGCCATCATCCGGCAGCACAAGGCTGCCTGCCTGAGGATCACAGCACTGCTGGTTTGTGAAGAGCTGCTATGGGTGGGCACCAGTGCTGGCGTCGTGCTCACCATGCCCACCTCACCCAGTACTGTCAGCTGCCCTCGAGCTCCCCTCAGCCCCACTGGCCTAGGCCAGGGACACACTGGCCACGTCCGCTTCCTGGCTGCAGTCCAGCTGCCAGATGGCTTCAGCCTGCTCTGCCCAACCCCACCGCCTCCCCCAGACACAGGTGGGTCTGTGCATCCTACCCCACCCCAGGGTAACTGGACTTTTGGTTTAGGACTCCCCGCTATCCTGCCAGAAGAGCGTTAAGATGGAGGAAAGTGTAATACAGAGCTGGAAGTGGCATATATTATCGGAAGTAGGCTATGGAAACCCCAAAATAAAATCTAGGGTGTGTGTGTGTAAAATTCTATCCAAAGAATTATCATAGGAGACGGAGTGAACTATAAGCTAATAATTAGAATATGGAAAAGGGATATATACAATAGGAAATAAAACAGGACTAGAGGGCCGGCCGAGTGGCTTGTTGCTTGAGAGTTGGCTTGGGAGCTCCAGCTCTGAGCAGCAGGGCCGCGGGTTCGGATCCCACAGGGGCCAGTGAC
>NW_017731482.1:840735-842754 GCF_001890085.2 Hipposideros armiger
GGATGAGCTGTATCCCTTTCCTCATCTGTAAAATGGGGCTGCCAATCCTTTCCCCCACAGGACTATTGCTTGGTATGCACAGGGCTTTGGATTGCAAGGAAGAGATGTGTTCCGCCCTGAAATAAGGTCGGGGGCTAATTAGTGGAGACATGGGCTGGCAGCAAACAGCTGTCAGCACAGTGGCCCAGACACCAGAGCTCCATTGCAGGATCCCTGGCCTCTCTGAGCCTGGTGCCTCCTTCGCTGCCAGACAGCTGCTGGTCTCTGCTTCATGGCTTCTGCCTTGGGGCCTCTTTCCCCCCAACCCAGGGACCCTGGACAGACTTCAGTTTCAACACTGACTACCCAAGGTATTTTCCCAGCTCAAGTGCCTCAGTAGTTATTTAGGAAGCCACATGGCAGGGCGTCAGCCAGCCTGTGGACAGATGCGCAGACCTGGGCCAGTCAACGGTGGGTAGGCAGGTTCCGGGATGAATGGTGTCAGGGCTCAGGGGAGACTCCTGAATGGATGATGCCTTTAAAGCAGTGGTTCTCCACCTTGGCTGCACATCAGTATCACCTCAGGGGCCGAGGCCACGTTCCAGATCAGAATTCTGAGGATGGGACCCAGGTATCAGTATTTCTTTTTTTTTTTTTAAGGAAACTTGATTGAAGTGTAACATTTGTACAGAAAAGTACACATCATTAGTGTGCAGCTTGGTGAGTTTTTATAATGTGAGCACACCCAGATCAAGAAACAACATGCCGTCACCCTGAAAGCTCCCGCATGCTCCCCCCAGTCTACCCTCCAAGGATAACCACTACCCCAGCTTCAGACACTGTGGTTTAATTTTGCTAGCCGAGGGGAGAACCACTGCTTTAATGGGCATGGCGATGGTTGACCACTGGGGTGGGAGGAAGTGGAACTTAGGTTTGGCGTGAAGAGGGAACAGTTTGAGCCAAGGCAGGGAGGAGTGGAGGAGCCTGGAGCAAGGTGGCCGTGGTGTAGACCCAGCTGGCACAGAGGGGAAAGAGAAAAAGATGAGAAAAGGCAGAATGTGAGCTCCATGAGGAAGACTTTGTTTTGTTCTTTGCCCCTTCCCTAGGCTGCCTGCAGTGCCTAACAAAGGAGGTGATTGATAAATACTTGTTGAATTAAATCTGGAGAATTCAGTTGGGATTCCCCTCTGGGTCTTTATGTCACAAGCAATAACCTCAGTTCCTGTTTATTGAGTGTTTGCTGCAAGCCAGAAGCATGAATCATCTCATTTAATCCTCGACAAAAGGTCGGTACCATTATTATTCGTTTTTTCAGATGAGGAAACTGGTTCAGAGAGGTTAAATGCCTTCCTCCAGGTTACCTGCAGGCTCAGCTGTAGAGCCTGGATTTACATGTGATCTGTCCACTCAGGTCTCTGTGCTTCAAGGGGAAGAGGGGCAGCCATATGGGATGGCTAGGGGACAGGAGACAGAACCTAAGCAGCCAGAGCCACAGTAGTCACTCATGAGATGTCTGGCTCATGTTTCACACCAGCCCTGGGCAGGATGTCCTGACCTCAGAAGATGGGAGAGAATCAGGGCCAAAAGCCATCTCCTCTCCAAAGGGGTTTTCCAGGTGGTCTCTTGGGCTAGGGACAGAGGGCAGGTTTTAGCTAGACATCTACCTCATGGGGAACACGAGGCACAGAGAAGGATAGGAATTTACCTGAAGTCACACAGCAAGGCAGCATTGAGGCCAGAGGTGAGTGTAGAGGAGAGTCCAGGTAGGAAGGTTTCCTGTGGTCAGAAAAGTCAGAATGACCCTTAGAACTCAAAGCACATGGCTAGATTAGCTGCCCTCCAGGAGCCCCATCATACACCTTGAATCGGTGTCTGTAGGTCCAGAGGGCTTGGAGAAGGGAGCAGCAAATATGGCTAAGGCCCTGGCTTAGACCTTCCTGGTGGGGCCTGGAGGGGATGGGGACCCAGGGGTCTGAACTGAAGCCCCAGCCCTGTCTTCACTGTGACCCTAGGCAGATGTCTGCCTCTGGACACAGGTGA
>NW_017731482.1:842864-846194 GCF_001890085.2 Hipposideros armiger
CAATACCAACATGGGCCAGTGAAGCGACGTCCTCCATAACTAGACTGAAGAACAAAAGGACAGCAACTTGTCTGTTCCCCTTCCCCGATTCCCCCACACTGTTGCCTCCCCCAATTCCCCAATAAAATCTTTAAAAAAACCAACAAACAAAAACAGGACTAGATGTGATATATAGGGCAGGAAGTGGAGTCAGGAAGTGACGTGCAGAGCAGGAAATAGAAATAGCACCAGAGAGCAGAACATAGAATGGCAGATAGGACAGTAAATGGACTGTGAAAATATATATAGAAAGTGAAATATATTAGGAAATGACGTACATCAAGGAGGCAACAATTAGCACAGTCTTGATTTGGCAGAGCAGGAAACCATATTCCCACGAGGAAGTGGTGTGGGAACCAGGAAGCAGGAAAACTTAGGTCAGTTGTTGTCTTGGTGTGGAGAAGACCTAAGCTACCTAACTGGGAAAGGGCTGCTGGGATCAGGAAATGAGTATGAGGAGAACAGTAAATGTGCAGTAATCAAGAAAGATAGAAAGTGGTGTGGCCCTGGGAAGTTGTGTCACTCCTGACTAGAAAATACGGATAGGAGGTAAGAAGTTGTCTAACTGCGAGGAAGTGGACATTTCTTTCCAAACAGGAAGTTCTTGGCTAACAGGAATTGGAGTCCCCAACAGGAAGTGTGCATACCTTTCTATCTTCTGGGGTATGGGACCTTAGGTCCTGACAGAGACAGTGCAGCCACCATTTGCCCCAGGCTAACAGATCCTTCCCCTCTGGCCCCCAGGCTAACAGATCCTTCCCCTCTGGCCCCCAGGTCCTGAGAAGCTGCCATCACTGGAGCACCGGGACTCCCCTCGGCACCGAGGACCCACCTCAGCCAAGCCTAAAATGCTAGTTATCAGTGGAGGTGATGGCTATGAGGACTTCCGACTCAGCAGCGGGGGTGGCGGCAGCAGTGAGACTGTGGGCCGAGATGACAGCACAAACCACCTCCTCCTATGGAGGGTGTGACCCTGTCCACTGTGGCTCAGGACTTGTCCGCCCACCTGCCCTCAGCCTGCTTGCCTCTTCCTAGCCCACACACAGACTCTGCCCAGGAGTGCCCAACCAGGGGCACACCTGTGCCTGCATGGGCTCTTCCCATCCTTGCAGAAGCATTCCTGATGGAACACCTGTGGCCAGTGGGCCAAGGCCTTTCCCAATCCTCTGGCTGCTCCAATGCTCCCAGTCGTGATGGGGGTGGGGTGGGGGGCATGTGGGCTTCCCAGGACCTCTGTCCCAGGAGCTTCTACCAAAGACACGGCCGGGCCTAGACCCCATGAGGCTTGGGAGTGCCATGTGCAATATTTGGAGGGTTTTCTGGGGGCATTGGGAGGGCTAGGGGATGGAATCCTTTCCTATGTACAGTATTTATGTTTCTTTTTAGATGTGTACCTTCCCAAGCACTTATTTATGCAATGACCTGGGGCAGGGATTGGATGAAATGATAGAAGGAAGAAAACCCTATTCCTGCCCTGGGGGCCACCCAGGACCCTAACCAAGCCTTCCTGGAGGGACCAGTCCCCCCTTGTTATATACATACGCGCGTGTGTACACATACATACATACATACACACACACACACACACACACACACACTGCATGTTCAGGACACTAAAACACTGCTGCTTAACATACACTTTCCACAGCCTCATCCTGATTGGGCCACCCTTTGGTATCCAGAGCCAAGGACCAAGTCCCCTCAGTCATCCAGAACAAGATGATGACTTGGAGGGCAGTGACTCCCATCTGGCAGGCCTCCCCAGGCCTTACTTAGCATTTCCTAGTTTGTTGGCAGTGCCTTTGGTGGTTTCCACACTTGGGAACACTGATAGGGCCTTGGACAGGGCTCTCTCCTTACCTGAACAGGGAAGAGAAAGGGCCCGTGCCCTCCTCACAGTTGCCCCCCAGCCCTTGTCTCATGCACTGGCACATACGGTCACCTTGGGAGGGTGGACCTAGGAGCCTCCTCACTCTGACCACTGAATCCCTCTTTCACACCCTTCCTGCCAGAGGCAGCCCCTCCAGGAAGGACCCCAAAGCTGAGGGGCTGGACATGGTCTCTTCAATTGGGAACCACCCAAGGGCTGCCACCCCTGCATCTGGACTGCAGGAGCCAGTCTGAGCCCTAGCCCCCTTGCTGCTTCAGCTACAGCTCCAAAGGTCTGGTTTCAGATAGGGTTTGTTTGGTTCTGTTTTTGTTTGGGATGGGTGGGTCATTGCGGTCTTAGATTATGTTTCTCTTGCTACCAGTCATGTATTAACTTGCCTTGAATGATGAATTTTAAAGTCAATAAATAGGAACACCGAATTATTGTTCCCCATCGGCAGCCACAGTGGCCTACCAGCAACCTCAGGACTCCCCAGCTGTGTGGGCCTCCCGACACCCACTCACTTGGGGAAAAGGGAGGCCTCAGAGAACCAGAAGGGGGCTGGGATGGTGAGACTATCACTGACTTGCTGTGTTATCCCAGTCAGGTCACTGTCCCTATCTGGACTGCAGTTTCCTAATCAGGAAAACAAGGGGTTGTACTTTGTAAGCAGGGTTAGGTGTTAAAATTCCTTATAGATCCGTGTCTAAATATAAAGCATGATGCAATTATATGTCCATGTAAATAAACATTCCCAGGCTCCCCTCAACTTGTCAGCAGGTCTGGGGTGGTGCTTGGGAATCTGAAGCTGACATACACTGCAAGTAAAACACTAGGCAACTAACAAGCATGTCCACGTGTCCAGGAAACCATTCCCCAGCAAGACATCGTATGAAGCTGGGGAATCTGACAGACGCCAAGGTGAGTTCAGGCTTTGGAGCTGGGGTAAAATTCAAGTCTGTCAGATTTCTGGTCCAGAGAGGGTGCCGTTACACCAGACACAAGAATGCAAAGGCCAACAGTATGGGGCCAGTCTGTGCAGGAGCAGAGCCCTTTTTACCAGGATCCATCCCCTAGACCCTAGTAGACTACTAGAAAGGGGCGTAGCATGCATCCGCTCTGCTGAACACACGTTTGAACAATTTCCAACCTAAATGATGAAGATGTTACAAAAATCAATTGCTCAATGGAGAGTGCAGGCTCATGCTTTGCAAACTGATATACAAACATCTCAGGGCTCTGCTGGGCCCTCAGTGCCACAGGCCATGCATGGACCTGCAGCATCGCTGTACCTGGAAGATCTGGGGAGGAGCGGATCATATTAAACATATATCACAGAGTAGAAGGCAACGTTCATGTGGAATTTATGATGAAACAAAGCATTAGAAGGAGCACAGGCTTTGAAGCGGAACAGAAATCCT
>NW_017731482.1:848154-849540 GCF_001890085.2 Hipposideros armiger
AATCGGTGTCTGTAGGTCCAGAGGGCTTGGAGAAGGGAGCAGCAAATATGGCTAAGGCCCTGGCTTAGACCTTCCTGGTGGGGCCTGGAGGGGATGGGGACCCAAGGGTCTGAACTGAAGCCCCAGCCCTGTCTTCACTGTGACCCTAGGCAGATGTCTGCCTCTGGACACAGGTGACCTCCGATAGCCCTTCACATTTGTGTGTCTGCCAAACACCAAGTCTCTCTTCTGTCCTCACAGGCCTTAAACCACAGGCCAGGTTGCAGGAAGCGGCAAGGGGAAGTGCTATTTTAGGCCCATTATGGGCCATGAGGAGCCCTGCCTCGTCAAGGCAAGTGAACAAGCAGCCCAAGCTGGGTCCGGGGTAGATTGCAGGGCTGAACTGGGAAGGGGGACAGCAAGCAAGAATAAATGGGGGGCAGAGCCCACATGCCAAGTTGTAGGGAGGACACAGCAACAACTGAGGGCAGGGGAGGAAAGGGAACAGACGTGGTGCTGGGTGCCTGGGAAGAAGCAGATGATGCCCCCCACTTGGGATCTCAGCATATCCTCACAACACCCTGTGTGGGTGAGCTTGCATTTAGCAAGGTGAAGCCACTTGCTTAAGGCCACACAGCCTGGCAGTGGCAGAACTGGGACTTGACCCCTATCTGTGTGACACCAAAGCCCAACCCCAGTGGGATTTCAGACCCAAGGCAGGTTTGGACCTAAATGCAGACTGAACCTAACCGCCAGGTCCAGTCAGCCCCAGCTCAGCTCCTGCCCTGCTCCAGGCTGAGCTCCACCCTGGCCTCTTAAGGCCAGTTCCTCTTAAATGAAGCCCACTCTCCCAGTGGAGCTAAGGCACAAACACAGGAGTGCAGTCCGCCTTCCAAGGAGTAGGACTTGTTCCGCTGGGGGTTAGCCAAGCACAGAGCACTGAAATTGAAATCTGAGCCCCACCCTTCTCCAAGCCTCCTGCTTGACTTCCATGTTGGAATTCCAGTGCAGCCAGCAGAGGGAGCCACTATTTCTGGTCCACAACCCTTGAGGTGGACATATGCTCAGATCTTCTGCAAACCACATCCCATGCCTCTGATCCCTCCCCAGGCAGGACCTCAGTGGGACATGGAGCCCATGCCCGTGTCTCCCATTACCATCACAGCTCATTCCAGCTTACTGGGGCCTGGCGCTGTGTCCTGTAGGATGAAGGGCAAGCTTTCTCTGGGCTCACTTCCCCGGCTGCACTATGAGAGATTCGAGGAGATGGTCTCTGAGGTCTGTGAGCTCGAGATTGTAATGCTAAGATTCTGTGAGTCCATGTGAGATGCCAAGAGTTTTAAAAGCCTGTGATTCTGAGATTGCTTTGTTCTCGAGCCTGTGGTTCTCCAAGCTCCATAAAAAGCC
>NW_017731482.1:850400-860324 GCF_001890085.2 Hipposideros armiger
ACTCTTTCCATGGAAAACTAAATGACCTTCAAGCAACAAGTTTGCCACACTAATTTTCAGATGGGGAAAACTGAGTAGGGGAAGAGATTTGACCAAAGCCTCACAGAGAGCTGGGAGTAGAGAAAGGTCTGGACTCTCTGTAGGATGTCTGGTGAATAGCCAGCGTTTATCCCCATTTGGTCTATTGAGCGACACGTGAAATGCTACCATATGAACTGCAGAACTTGGAAATGGGCATAAAAGGTCCCCTTACAACGAAAACATTTACAGGAATGGAGGACATCCTGGGATGCTCTGGCCCCCTCACCAGGTCCCCAGCATGGATCCTTTCTGGACTCCCTCTGTGGACAGATGTGGAGATGTGGGATATTCAAACCTGGGATCACTCCCAACCTCAGGAGTCTCCATTGATATATGAGGGGGCTGGGGCTATCACCCTGTCAGGGACCTGGAGCTCTTTCTGTCCTTCCCCCCACAATCTGGGCATGGCCCAGAGAAATAAAGACTCTTTCCCTGGCCCCCTCCCTCTCGTTCTCCTAGAATCTCCTGGACCCAGGGGACATGACCTTCCTTGCCCCCTCACCTCACATTTCAGATTCTATGACTCAGTTGGTTTTGAATTCTCCACCTCCCCCTACAATCTATCCCCAACAGACTTACTTACCTTCCTCCACCTCTGTCGTGGGCTGTGGTTATCCTGATCCTGGCCAGGCCTCTGCCCCCAGCATGAGGTTCTACCTGGTATCTGCATCCACACCCAGCTCTGCTGCCCTGTGAGGAACATTTCAGATCCCCCGAATGGTACTGAGTGGGGGGAACTGACTGCTGAGCTGCTGCCTCCAGTCCTGGCCCACCATATCACACAACTCCAGGGGACACGATTCACAGAGCTGGGAATATAATGTGAATAGTGCCTTGGAGTCCCTAGTCACTGCCCTGCTGAGCAGAGCTTATGGTAGGGAAGGGAGAGCAGTGTGTGACCTGCTGGAAAGAAGAACTCATTAATCTCGCTGAGTGGGGTGGGGTGGAGAGTGGAGACAGGAAAGGCCTCCTGGAGGAAGGAGATTTGGGCTGGGCCCTGAGGAATGTGTAGGAGCCCACCAGCTAGTCCTCTGTTATAGATTTCCTTTCATCAGACCTTTTCTCACCCACTTGATGGGGACTTCTAGGGGCAGGGCTGAGCCTCACTGACAAGGTAAAGTGAGGTCGCTCTCCATAGCTGCCAATTTCCAGGAGCCAAACAATACCCTGGAAGGGGCAATGGTAGTAGCCCCGTTGGCACTGGCAACGGTGACCGGACGGCTTAGTATTCAAGTCTCTAGTCCAGCGGTTCTCAACCTGTGGGTTGTGACCCCTTTAAGGGTCTAACGACACTTTCACAGGGGTCGCCTAAGACCATCTGAAAACAAAAAGATATTTACATTTCGATTCATAACAGTAGCAAAATGACAGTTATAGAGTAGCAACGAAAATAATTTTATGGTTGGGGGGGTCACCACAACATGAGGAACCTGTATTAAGGGGTCGCGGCGTTAGGAAGCTTGAGAACCGCTGGTCTATCTTGCATGCACAACCCCTTCTCTTTTGGTTTGAAGCCCAGAAGGAGCTGATACAAGAGGCCTTTTCCCGCGCAGCCCTGTTCAGTTCCCGGGGGACGCGTGAGATGGCGACACAGAGCCGCGGCCGCGCTAAAGACTAGGAGCCCCTCGGCGGCCCCACGGGGCAGGGGGCAGGGGTGTGGGGGGGTGTCCCGAGCCCATGCTCTGACGTTGGGGGCGGGGTCGGCAGCCGTGACGCGCGGGGGCGGGGCTGTGCATCGTTCTGGCTCGGCAGGCGATTCATTCAAAAGGCGCGTATCCTACGCGGCCACCCGTGCGCTCGCGGAGCCGGGCCGGGCGCCGCGAGGAGCCGGGAGCTGAGCTGCTGGAGCTGCTGTTGGCGGCCAGGTAAGGAGGGCCCACGGAGCCCCAGCCTGGGGTCCATTACCCACGGTCGGGCCAGAGAGCTGCGGACCCGAGTGGCGCCCCCAGCCTCCCCGCGTCTCTGAGGAAGTTCGCTGGCGCGGCGGATGCCGCAGCCCGGGCCCCGCGCCCCGCGCCCCTCCCGCCCGCCTCCGCGTCCTGTCCCAGCGCCTTCCGCGCACGGGCCCCCGCCCGTCTCTGAGTCCCCTGCCCTGGGACCTGCGCGTCCTCCGCCGCGACTCCAGTCCCGGCCGCGCGCGGTTGGGAAGCAGCCGCGGGACTTGCTGTTTGAGGAGCCGGCGAACCTCCGAGACGCCCTCGGCCCCAGGGAAACTTGGACCCAGACCAGGATTGGTGCGGGACGGGTCGGCGGCGTCTCGGTGCGGCTGCGGCGTGGGGAGGCCAGATGAGGGGAGGCTGAACAGTGTCAGCCCGTGACTGGGTGACACGGCGCATGAGGCGGCCCTGCCCAGGCGAACGTGTGGCCAGGGAACTGGGCGGTGACTCCGGGCCGAGCTGAAGACACAGGGGCTCTGTGTCTCTGACAGGCAGTGTGTGTGTGTGTGTTTGTGTTTGAGTTTGAGTGTTTGCGAGTGACCCAAGACCAATGTGAGACCCCAGGTCACTGGGGTCACAGTGTGTGTGTGGCCTGGGGTGTGACTCGGGCAGGGCCAGGGCCGCTCATTAATGTGAGTGTGAAATAGAGGGTGGGGAACCCCAAGTGACTGTGAGAGCCAGGCCCGGAATCACTGGCTCCATCGTGTGCTTGTGGGGTCAAGTAGTGTCAGTGTGTCTGCGTGTCTGCACCTCAGGGCAATGAGTAAGGGACCACAGAAAACCTGTCAGCAGATGTGGGGGGGGGGGACGCAAGGGAGGAGCCAGGGGACAAGGGTCTCTTCAGGACTGTCCTCAGGAGGACGCCCCCTCAGGGTCTCAACTTAGTGAGCCGGTGGACCCTGAGTGATTTTCCCTGGCAAGGGAGAGGGGCCAAGACTGGGCTGCATGTGGAGCAGTTGAGGGCCCCTGAGGTAGCATCAGGCTCCTCCTCCCAAACACACACACGCCTTGGAGCCCTGGCAAAGCTCTGCTCCTCTGGTAACCTGTATTCTCACTGGGCCCAGGCACTGCTCTCAGACCGTGCCCCTCCCTTCCCGACCCCCGACCCCCCACCCCAAGTCTCCCAGTCTGCACACTGAAGTGTTGGGCTGTGAATGGACTGTGAATCATCACTTTGGGATCCTCCATTGTTTTTGGGTCAACTGCCTCTGTGCTCCCTTTCTTCCCTTCAGGCAGAAAGACTGCGGTGTGTGTGTGTGGGTGGGGGGACAGTGGGCAGGCTATCTGCTTCAGACACAGTGGCATAGGGGCTGCACTCAGGTACTGATGACAGAGTTGGAAGCACAGCTCCTCGGGCCAAGCTCAAAATTCTGATCCATAGATTGTGACTTCTCTGGCGCAGGCCTCCTTTTTTCATTTCCCTGTGTACTGGGAGAGGGGGCATGGACTTTTCCCCCACGAGTAGTCTCTGATTTGGGGAACTGGAGCAGGATCCCTTCACCATCTGGGCTAGACCCCTCTGAGGCCCCCACCCCCACAAGAAGGTCTGTCAGTTTCACAGAGAGGGGAATGGAAATTGGGCTCCCTAGCCCAGGAAGAGTGAGGGAGCACCTGCTGAAGGGCCTGGAAGTTCTGTCCTCTGCTGATAGCCTCTGAAAATGTTGATTGCGTTCTGGTGGGGGCGAGGGCAGTTGTAGGTGTTGTGCTCAGTACTTTATGGCTTGCTCTTGTTGAATCCTCACAGTGGTTCTGAGATGTGGTGACTGTTTTTCAGAGAAAGAAACTGAGGCTCAGAGAAGCAAGCAACTTGCCCAAGGTCATGTAGTCAGGACAATGCCAGGACCAGAATGCAGGTCTTTCGCCACTGAAGCCCTGTGAGGTGCTTGGAGAGGGCCACCCATCTTCCCAATACAGGCATACCTCGGAGATATTGTGGGTTCGGTGCCAGACCACCCTCATAAAGCGAGTATCACAATAAAGCGAGCCGTAATATTTTTGTTGGTGGAGGGTCTTGCCTTTAATTTGTCAAATAAAAAACAAAAAACAAACACCAAAAACACAACACCTGTGAAGCACAATAAAGTGAAGCACAATAAAACGAGATATGCCTGTATCTGCTCATGGCCTTTTTGGGCCTCCTTCTCAAACCGGGACTGGCAAGCATGGTCTTGCCAGGGTGTGTCACTGTGAGTTCTGAGTGTGGTGTGTGTTTGCACACATGTCTGAAACTTTGTGTGTGTGTGTGTGGGGGGGGGGTTATGTGGTTTCCCCCCTCCTCTTCTTCCTCTTCCTTCCCCTCCTCCCTTCCTCCAGCTCCCACCCCTAGCCAGAGGTCACCAGAAAGGCCTGTCTCCTGCCTTCTAGAGCCTGCAATTGGCTTTGGGAGCGTCCACATAGCTCTGAAGAGTGTTAGGAGTCAGCAGCACAGCCCAGGTTCCAAGGGTGGCAGGGATAACTGAGAGTCCCCATTGACCTTCACTGTTACCTAAGACACCTTATCCCCCTCTTTGGAGTTGCTCTAGGGGCACTTTCCCAAATCCACCCACAATGCAGAGCAGGCTGGTAGTGATGCTGAGCTTGTGGTGCACCCTCTCAGGGCCTCAGCCTCCCCATTCTTCCCAGAGGACCCAGGCAGCTCTGACCATTGCTGCTGCTTGGCTGAGAGCTGGAGCTGGGGATCAGGGTGCCCCTCTGTCTTTTCTGAAATGGCTAAAGCTGTGCTTCTTGGGGCTGATCAGAATAGCTGTCTTGGTCTCCTGGGGCTAAGCCTGAGTTATTTCCATCCTCAGCAAAGAGGTGGAAATAGCTCAGGGCCCAGGAGCAGGGAGATGGGAAGGGTTAATTAAGGGTTAACCTCCTTTTCTGGTCTCAACCCTCATGGAGGTCCCCAGTCCCACCCTTTGCCCCACCGAAACCAAACCTTTCTGGGAACTTGGGCCTCCTGGGATGATAGGGATGATGGTGGGGCCAGGCTGGGTTTCCACATGTGATCCGAGTGGGACTAATGGGATAGTTGCTAGAGGGAGGTATCTGTGTCTGGCCAAGGAAGGAAGGGAGACTTTGAGGGGCAGTGAGCACCGCGCCCCTGCTCATAGGCCCAGCCCCATTTTCCACAGGTAGGGACTGGGGTTAAGAGAAATGCAGGGACTTAACTAAGATTCCCAGAGCCTTGGTATTCTGGCTCCCAACAGGGCACCTACCTTCTATCCTGCCACACCTTTCCAGGCCGACTGAACATGGCCCAGGATTGGAAGCCAGCCTGAGACACACCTTCACAAAATCAGGGCTCCCTCTTATGTTCCAGCTCTAGCTTTGCTGTCCGTGCCTATCTTCCTAGACCAGCTTCTGCCTCATTTCCAGTTCTTGCACACACAGAGTGACCTGATCTCCCTAAAGTAACTCTTTTTGTCTGCATAGTCCTGACACCTCATCCTATCATCGAGGCTTTTCCTTCCAAGATTTTGAACTTTACATCTTCACGCTCATCTCTCCGTACCAGACACCTGGTTCTACTTTGCCTTTACTTTGGCTGTCTCCTCTTTCTAGAACCCTCCTGGCCATTCTGGGTACAGCCCAGTCCCCCTCATCCAGGAAGTCCTTCTATCCCAATGTGAGCCCCTCTTCATTGTTGTCCACCTGCCAGGTGTCCCCCCTCACTTCTGGGAACAGGCACAGGTATGGGGAATTTATGGGAACTGCATGTCCAGCTGGGTGGGGCCGGCCTGGCCAGTAGCCTGTCCTCTCCTGCTGCCATGTCTGTGCTGACCAGGCCTCTGAGGGCATTACAGTGTGCTGGGATACACAGGAAGGTTTTCAGCCAGGTCCCTAAGGATCCCAAGTGTGTGTTGGGGGTTGGGGTGAAGACTCAAGGCCGCCCCTGTGGGTATGAGTGAGTTGGTGCTTGCCCTCAGCTCTCGGGCATGGCCCTTATTCTGGGCCAGCGGAGGAAACTGCCTGCTGAGGCCCTGCTCTGTGCCAGGCCCTGGGTGCAGTTCTCCTTGCAGCAGCACTGACAGGATCCCCCTCCTTCCTAAGCTGCTTAATGGGGAGCAGCCCTAGTTTGAGTCACAGCCATTGGTGCTGGAGTCTGTCACTCAAGCTCTTTCCCAGCTCCCAGCCCTGTCTCCAGGTGGAGGTGAGGGTTGTCTGACCACTCTGGCATCAGTTTCCAAGAAAGACCAGGCTGGTTACCTGCAGGGGGAGGAGGAAATGTTGATGGGGCTGTTCAGAATCTGACCTGGCTTGGTGAGGCCAGACTCCCTCTGTTATAGAGCCAGCCCTTCTCCCAGTTTTGTCTGAGATCAGCCAGCAGGACCCATCCAGTCCCATCCCCACTCGGAGTTGGGGGTGCCAGGATGTGGTCTCTGGCAGAGCTTAGCACCTACTTTGTACTGAGTCCTTAGGTGCCTGGCCTAGGCTTAGTGTCATCAGTTGTCGCTAGGGTGACAAAGAAGACAGGAGGGAGCTGACACTGTGTCCCTACTGTGTGACTGTCCCTGGGATGAGGACCCCCAAGGCTATCATATCCTCAGCCTCATGCCCAGATGTTCAGGAATCCACTCCGGGTATAGGCAGGGAAAAGAAGGCTCAGAGAGGGGAAGGGACTCGCAAGACCCTTGTCATTGGGCTCTAACTCAGGTCTGTTTGCCCGGAAGGCCAAAGCTTTTTCTTGGGCCACCCTGGGAAAGATAAGAGCTCTATAAATAAACTGCCCATGTGGCTGTGAGCCTGTGCCCTGGCTACTTGGCACAGATGGAAAGGGATGGACAGGCCTCTTCTGCAGCCAATTAGAGGCAGGGTCTGAGTGTGTGGGTGGAGAGAGAAGGAAGGAGGACATCCAGGAGGAGGGGCCTCATCTTGGACCTGCACATCCTCATTGTGAGAAGAAGTGAGCTCATGGAGGGACCAGGCCCTGCTGGGTGCCCAGCCTCCTGCGTGCACTCGCCTGCCTCCCTCTCTCAGGGGAGACCATAAACAATGATGGCTGAAGGGGCCAGGAGAGGGCAGGGTCCACCCTGACAGAGGCTGGAAAGGCTTCCTGCAGGAGGTGGCTCCTGGGCAGAGGCCTGATTGTAAGAAGAGCCACTGTTCCCCTGTGACCTCTGGATCCTCCAGCCACACCAGGAGGTCAGCTGAACACACACAATTGCCCAGAATTACACAGGAGGAAACTGAGACTCAGGGACTTGGGGCCAGGGCCTGACTGTGGCTCAGCTGGTGTGGGAGCAGGTGGACACAGGCCTGTATAGGGGCTGGGAAGTGGGCACTCAGGGTCCTCATGCTGCTGGGACCGATGTTGGGTTCCCTAAAGCACCCTTGCCCACTCCCAAGCCACTGAGCTTGGCTCTTCCTCTGGCCCACATGGGCTATCGTGAGAACTGGCACTCAGGAGAGGCCTGGTCGGGCCAGGCCCTGGCCAGCCCTACTTTCAGTAGCTCCACTTAATCCCCGCAGCATCCATGAAGGCAGCGACTAGCATCCTGTTTGCAGAGGGGGACCCTGAAGCTCAGGTGAGGGTGAGTAGCTTGCCCAGGCTCACAGAGATGCTAAGTGATGAGCCAGAGATTGAACCCATGTGTGACTGCTCTAGAGCCCAACACCCCCACCCCTCCTTCTGTCATGCCGACCCCAGTCCTTAAGCTGCAGTTGGTTAGGTTCCGACCTGGGACTGCTCAAGAGTGGGGAGGCCTCTATCCCCAGCACCCTGAGTCTGGAGGAGTCGGAGAATGGGGCAGCTGGGGCTGCAGTCTTCCCTCAGTCTCTCACTAATCCTCAGCCGAGTCAGTCAGGTCAGGGTGATGGGGTAAAGCTTGTGCTGAGCAGACTCCGGGCCGCCCTGGCACACTAGTGATTCAGTACCAGATGTGTGGCTAGGGCAGAGGCAACGGTGACTTTTCGGAAGAGGAGGTGGCAACAGCACACGTGGGAGTGCAGTGAGGTGCCCTCCAGCCCTCCCAGGCCCCTTGCCGTCCTGTCTTGGGGCCAAGGGAGACAGCCCAGGGTGGCCCAGCCTCCCTGCCTGACCGCAGCAGGAAGCCCATGGTGGTGCCGAGTGAGCGGGTGATGGACAAGAGCTGGGCATGCAGGAGCAGCGGGAATGCTGGGCCTGGCGTGGTGCCTGCTGTCCACTTCCACCCCAGGTGGGTACACCTCGTCTCCTTTGAGAGCACGTTGTTATGGGGTACTATTTAGCCTCTGAGCCTCAGTTTCCTCACTTGTGAAGCCTGGAATCCGGTCTTTGAGTTCAGTAAAATTCTGCCTGGAAAGGGAATGAGGTGTGCAGTAAGTGCTTACTGAGGTTTGCTGGGGAGCCCCAGCTCTGCCCCAGAGACGACTGTCTGGTTGTAGAGCACCTTCCCTTAACCCCTGACTCAGCCGAGGAAGGGGAAGGGATAGCATCTGTCTTGCACTCAGACTGGGAGGACCTGGGTGAGCCCGGAGTGGCCATCTCAGCCTTTTCTTAGCCTCAAGGACCAATTAGCCCCCTTAGCCCCACCTGCCCACCTCACCTGGCTGAGCCTCAGATGCCCAGGCCTTGTGGCAGTTCTGAGGGGAGAACCATGTCCAGCCCCTAGGGGTTGGCCAGGGAGCAGTTGGTGTGTCCTGGAGCAGGATTAGGGGCCAGCGTGTGTGGCGTCCTCACCCCAGGGGAGTGACCTGGGACATCATGGCTGCCCAAGGCTCAGGTGGGGGTGGGAATTGGGTGCCCTTCTCACAGAGTGGCTCTGAGGCAACCTCTGCATGTCTCTGGGCTCCGGCCCGTCAGCAGCCCTAGGGAGCTCCGCTTTCTCCCCCTGGGAACTCCCAGCCTTCCCTGGGCTTCCTCCCTCTCACAGCACCTCCCCCCCCCCACCGGAGCTGGCACAAACTAGGGCAGTATGCAAATAAGTGCCGAAGCAGGGAAACCTCAGAGGCCCAGAGACCCCTGGGGTGGGGGCAGCACCTTCTTCCCTGGGGCCCACCAGGGTGCTTTGTAGGAGCCCCTCAGTTGAATTGCCTACTGTGTCCACTAGCTCCCTAGCCTCTTCTGTCAGGTTGGCAGACGCCCTGAGGACATGTGCTGGATGCCAGACCCTGGGCTAGGCTCCAGGGAAGGGGCCAGGAGTGAAGTGGGACGCAGAGTCAAACAGACCTGGGCTCCACCCTGCTTCACTGCTTGCTGCTTGTGTGACGCATACAAGTGACCGCCCATGACCTCAGTTTACCCTCTTGTGAAACAGGGATGCTCACCCCTCCTGTGAGGAGTGGATGAGGGCCTAGCCCGAGGGAATGAGGGTGGAGGATGGCAAGAAGGTGATAGCTGCCCTCACCACCGCCCACTGCGGGCACTGCCCTACTTCAGCCCCAGTTGCCAGGGAACCACTGGGCTCCTTGCTAACCTGGATTTTTCTATTGATGGGCGGCCTTTGTCTTCTTGCCTCGGGTGCAGCCACTGCCGAGGGGGGCTGTGTCGAGCTGTGTTTCCAGGCAACCCTAGCCTCTGGAGGCTGCAAGGTGGTCCTGAGGCCCTAGAGGTGATGGCTGGGAAACAGAAGTACCTACCTCCAAGTGGGCACCTGCCTCCCACCTCCAGCTCCCCAGTTCAGCCTCACTTGGCAGGCAGCCCAGCAAGCCCTCTGAGATGCAATCTTTCCCTGCCTGTCTCTCCCCTGCTAACCCTTCCAGGCTCCTGTAGGCCCTGAGAGAAGGGCTCGTTTCTCCGCTTGCAGCCAGGCTCCATGTTACCTGGGCTCTGGCTTTGCCAGAATAAACCTTTGCAGACCCCTCTCCCTTCCTATACCTTCCCACTTCCAATTCTCACCCTGGCTAACTGGGCACCTCCTGTGCACCAGGCTCTGTGCCAAGCATTATACATAAATATAAGGAAACCCCTGGGCCGGCCAAGCAGCGCGATGGTTAAGAGCTG
>NW_017731482.1:861989-905629 GCF_001890085.2 Hipposideros armiger
AGGGGGGGTGGAGTCGGGGGGCAAATAATAAACAGGCAAGCAAACACTTAATTACCTGCCTGGGCAGGAGGTGTCTCCGGAAAGAAGGGGCAATGGGGAGCTCCCACGACCTACTTTAGGCTCATGAGCTCATTTAAACCTCCCAACAGCCTTGCCTTGGGAGATAAATAGTCCCAGCTGCAGATGAGGAAACTGAGACACAATCAGGTGACGCAGGGGCACCGGGCTCGGGTCCCTCAGGGAGTTGGTGGGGCCCCAGGCTAGGAGGCTTTCTTCAGGGAGGAGTGGCCTCTAAGCTCACTTTCTTCTGGGCCCCATGGGGCTCTACTGTGCCAGAAGCACAGGGACAGAAGAGGTGGCTCTGTGGGCTGAGAGCACTGTCCTTCTCCAGGCCTTGGCCTGCCCATGTGACAGCTCCTCTCTAGGAAGTCCTCAGGAGGTGCCTGCTTTGGGAGGTCACTGCCCAGCCTTCGGGACAAGGTGGGGTGGGGGTGATCTTTCCCAGACCCCCACCCAGACAAGGGGCTTTGGTCTGAACTTGCTTTTTGGTGGAGGTTCCCAGTATCAGGGCTTAGATGCTAGAGGCCTAGTGGGGAAGAGAGTGCAGAGAGGGAGGCCAGAGCAGCAGGTGTGTGTCCATGTGCGCACACAGGCTTCTGGGTGGCTGGCCAGCGGCTGCTGACTGGGCAGGCCCATTGGAAGGGGGGCTCAGTCTGGGCTGAGAGTGGGGGCCGGGGGAGCGGCTGTAAGCAGAGACATGGGGGCCAGACTGGAGTAAATGCTGGTTTGGGGTAATGAGAAGGCACGTAATTAGAAGGCGGCAGGGCGCTAGGCAGCAAGTGTCTGTGAATGTACCTGAGTGGGTGGGTCCTCACTGGCTTTGAGTCTGGGCCTTTGGACCCCCATTTTGCTCCTGGAAGTCTCAAGATCACAGCTCCCTATCTGTCTGGAGGTGAGCAGCTTCACAGCCCTTCCTATGGGCCCAGGTCACCCAGCAGGTGCCAGCCAGGGCCAGCGGGTGGGACAGGGGCTGCCTCCTCCGTGGCTGTTACATTTCACCTCAGCCCCAGTCCTCTGGGCCCACCCCAGGGACATGGAGGGGTGCTGGGTCGGAGACTGGGCAGGGCTTTGGGGCCAGCCTGAGGACTTGGGGGCTCATGGGCAGGTCTGTGGGTTAGATCCCGTGAAGAACGGGAGGAGGGTGGGAGGAAATGGGCTTGAATGGGAGCTGGGCCCGGGCAGGGGTAAGGTTCACTCTGGGGCAGAAACTGGAAAGGAAGACTTGTGACCAAGTTAGAGGAGGGGAAGGTGGGGGGATGGGTCAGGGGATGCCACCTGTTGAGTGCTGACTGCCAGGGCGCAGCCTTCACTCTGTGGCCTGACATTCTGTTCCAGGTTTCCCCTTTAGCTGGCCTTGGGCCGAGAGCCACTGCCAGTGACCTGGAGAGTCCTGTGGTGTGACCACTGCTCCTCCCCCTCCCCTGTGGGGTAACTCAAGCCCCTGGCCTGCTGAGGTCTGTGCCGGGGCAGGCCGTCCAGCAAGGGTGGATCAGTTTCCTCTGCCTCCTCTTCCAGGTGGGAAGCTTGGGCCACCTATAGGCCGAGGGCTCTCATGTGACCTGGGTTTACTGCAGGCAGCATTTCTTCTGAGGAACTTGGCATCAGACCTCTTGGGGCTCCAGGGAGTGTCCCCTCACTCTGCTGGGGGCCCTGGGCCAGTGACTTGGCTCTCCGAGACTGCCCCTCTGGGTTCAGAAGCTGTGCACAGCCTGTGGCTGAGGCTGGATATATATCACTTCTGTTGCCCTCCTGAGCCTGAAGCCAGGCCTCCTGAAAATGTGTCGCTGTGGAGCTCCCTTGTTTTACTACAGTCCTTTTGTTGTCTCATCCCGAGTCCTCCTTTTTGCTGGTTCCGCCTTGTCCCCTGGCTGTAGGCTTTTCTCCAGAGGAGGCCACATTCTGAGCCTGGGGGCTAACCAAGCCTCAGGCAGTGCCCAGCTCAGAGGGACACTGTTCATATGTTGGCCATCCAGCTACCCTGGGGTGTGAGCTCCCAAGGACAGGGACACTGCCCGTCTTCTTCATGTTATTTCCTGTGCCTGGCACACAATAGGTGTCCAAGAGAGGCTGGGAGACTGGCCACCATAATCACCTCCCAGGACCTCCCCCAGGTCTGACCCTGGCCCAGAAGATGCAGTCACTCATCCCAGCCCTCCGTGGAGAATGTGGCCGGGTGTGTGTAGACAGTGGGACACACGGGAAGACCAGGATAGTGATGGGGTTGAGGGGGGACACACAGGAGCTTTGGGGACCAGATCCAGCTTTGGAGAAAGGGAGGTCTAGAGAAGCTTCCAGAAAGAGGCCTTTGTGTTGGACTTTGAAAGGTGAGGAGAAGAACCTTCTGTGGAGCAGGAACGGCAAGAGTGAAGGGAGAGGAGCAGGAGAGGTGGGCATGCTCGCGGCCTGCCGGCTGTGAGCCTGGGAGGTGGGGAGTGCCAGCTCCCTCGTCCCCCATCCCCAGGGAGGCAGCCGTAAGTTTCCTTCCTCCAGGCTCCCCTGCTTCTGCCCCAGGGCACCTGGCTGTTTATGGAAGGGGAAGGAAGCCCTTCCTCCTACAGGAAGCCTCCCGAGACTGGCAGATCCCTCTACCCTCTTCCAGTCTGTTGCCCTGGGAGGCTGGCCCCAGATAGGGCACCCCCACATGTCAGGTTTTGGGGGGGCGGTGGCCGCAAGTATAGGCCAGGCCTCCCTGGTGCTCTGCCTGCCTGGCGGCACCTTGCGAACTCCCCATCCAGTGCTGCCCTGGAAGCAGTGCTGGGAGGACAACTGCCTGCCTGTGCCCACCTCCTGCTGAGCCCCCCCTCTGTCTTCGTCTGTCCTAGGCTGGGGACGGCAGGGCCTGAGGAGGAAGCTGAGGATGACGCTGAGGCCTCCCCCACACTGGGCCCTGTCCTGCCTCCTTGTGGTGAGTTGGAGATGGGTGGTGGGGATGCCGGAAGAGCCAAATCCTGAGCCCTGCGGCCAGGCCCGCAGAGGAGGTAGAGTAGAAATGCCACTCAGGAACCCCCATGACGGGCTGGGGTGCTAGGGTTGGTTACTCAGCTCTTCCTGTGAGGCAGTCTGACCCTGGCCCATACCGTTCCTGGTTCGGGAGGACTCCCAGCGCTTGGCAGGTGCTGGAAGCCAGGTCTGGGGGCCTGGAGCCTGAGGAGATCCCCCAAGCCTCCTGTGTACCATTCCCTCTGCTCTCAGCGCAGCTGGCTCTACTCTGTGTCTGCTACCCACAAGCTGGGGCAAAACCAGAGGACCAGGGGTCTCCCCGCAGCCGGAGGGAATCGGGGCAGACAGTTCACCCCTGGAATGGGAGGCAGAGGGAGATCCCCGTGGAATGCGCTGGGGGCGCAAATTGAGAAGACCCTCCCCTTGGGATGCTTTATGCCCTGTCTGGGTGCAGGGGTAATGATCAGGCTGGCCTTGTGTCGTGGCGGGGGGTGGGGTCACCGAGGAGCACACGGCCCTGGAGACGAAGCTGAGGGCCCAGAGTTGGGTGCACCAGCTGCAGACTTGGCTCCAGGGATCATAACGACATGCCCAGCTGTGGTGGGGGGAGGGGGGGCGCGACAAACTTGAGAGAGGAATTCGGAAGCATTTCCTCCTCCTCCTCCTCCTCCTCCTGGAGGGTGAAAAGGGTGTGACTCAGAAACCCAAGGGTTTGAGGTCCTGATTGGGCCCTGTCTGGAGCTTCCCAGCACTTTCCAGAAGGAGATGTGGCTGTCTCCCTACCTAGGCCATGCAGCAGGTCTGGGACAAGCAGGCTTTACTTGCAGCATGAGGGATTGAGGTCAGATCATAGGGTATCCCTGAAGCCTGGGAGAGTGGCCCTGTGTGGTTTGTGGTCCCCACTCCTGGGGCATTAGGAAGTGGGTGGTAGATAGACAGCCCCAGAGACGCCATGGCTTCCTGCCCTCTCAAGTGTGCCCTGCCTGCTGTTCCTCCAGGTGCTGCCCTGGCCTCTGGCCACACCAACATCCACGACCCTTTGGCAGTGCCCGCCCGGGGAGGAGCCCAACTTGGTGAGCTCACCCTGCCCTTCTGCCCTGTCCTGGGAAGACTCTTGAGGGCCGGGGCGGGTTTCCCAGGGACCTCAGGCCTGGCTCCTGGCTTCGTTCTCACCCTTTCCCTTCCACAGGACCCGGGGCAGGGCACATTATGCAGGTCCTGCCCCCCGGGCACCTTCTCAGCCTCGTGGGGCTCTGGCCCATGCCAGCCCCACTCGCGCTGCAGCCCTCGAGGGAGGCTGGAGGCCCAGGCGGGTACAGTGACTCGAGACACACTATGTGGAGACTGCCAGCCTGGGTGAGCCACGGGGTGGGGCGTGGGGGCTCATGCCATGTGGCCAGGACTCTGGATCCTGGGTCCCAGCCTCACCCAGCCCCTGAGCAGGCCTCAGGCCTCCCATCTGTAACATGGGACGGACCAGTGTGGGTGCCCAGTAGGAAGGAGGAGTCCAGCCTTCTTGAGGAAGATTCTGGGCCTCAGTGACGTCTTTTCCCCTCCCCCTGTAGGTGGTTTGCCCCTTCAGAGGTCACCCGTGTTCCCTGCCAGCCATGCACCCGGACAGCTCTGGGTACTCGCGGCTGTTATGGTGAGTGTCAGATGGGGCCTAGGACGGGTGGGGTGTGTGTGGGAGGGGCTCTGGTGAGCTTGAGCCCAGGGGCCCCCCCAGTGTCTGTCCGGGGCAGTTGGAGTCCTCATTCCATCATCCCACGGGAGGATCAACAGCCGGAGAGTGTCCAGCAGGACGTGGTCAGTTGTTCCACTGGCTGTGTCTTCCCACCTCATTTCTGGGTGGCAGAGACCACCTAGCAGGTGACAGCTACACCTGGAGGGCTCACGTCTTGACCCGTCCCCTGTCCTCATCCCCTCAAAGGCCCCCATGCAGATGGTGTGAGCATGCGCTCTTACACACAGACACACGCACCTCCTCTCACTGTTGTCAGTCACCTCCTGAGGGAACTAAGTCATGGACCAGGGCAGTGGGTTGGGGGGGGGGCAGGATCCAGTGTCCCTGTGCCCAAGCCTGTGCACAGGTGCCATCTGTTCACCCCTCTGACCCAGCATGAGGGGTGGGCAGGGTGCGGAGGGGCTGGCCATCCTGAGTCCTGAGGAGGCCTTGCTCAGGCCGGTGGATCAGATGGCCAGAAAGGAGAGGGTGAGGGTGAGTTGGCCTTTGCTTCCCCAACATGGTGGGAATTGGGTGGCTCTGGACACGTTAGCACCCCAACACACACACACACACTTATTAATGTGGGCCCTGGGCCTCTCTGCTTGTGTGTTTCTGCCTCTGTCTTGTCTCCATGCCTCCATCCTCCGTGGTGCTCAGAGCGGGGCCAGCGGGCCCGACGTGGTGTGGAGGTGGCAGCCGGGGCCGGCAGCACTGGGGAGACACAGCAGCCTGGGAACGGCACGCGGGCAGGCAGCCCCGAGGAGACGGCTGCCCAGTACGCGGTTATTGCCATCGTGCCTGTCTTCTGCCTCATGGGGCTGCTGGGCATCCTGGTGTGTAACCTGCTCAAGCGGAAGGGCTACCACTGCACAGCCCACAAGGACGTCGGGCCTGGCCCTGGAGGTGGAGGCAACGGTGAGGCCCGGCCTGGGGTCCCGGGCCAGCCCAGCTCAGCCTAGCTTGGGGGGCCTCCTGAGGGAACCTGCTTGGCCTGGAGGGTCTGACAGGGAGAGGCCTGTAGAGGGTAAACCTGGAAGGCTTCCTGGAAGTGCTGCACACGGGCCACAGAGGAGACATTGCAAATTGACAACGTGGAAGGAAGGATGAGGTGGCCCAAGGTGGCAACGGGGCAGAGCAAAGGCAGAGCAGGTCGTGGCTTTAGCGGGATTCCCCCGCCGAGTGAGGCCCTGCCTGCCATGGGGGTCTGGGCGCCTCAGGGCTACAATTGTGTGTGTGGTTCAAGGGTTGGACTGCCTTTTCCGTATCAGGTGACCTCTGACCTCTGGCCTGAAAGGCTGACGAGACAGCTGTCCTGGGCAGGCACCACTGCCCAGGCTTGAGTTTCTAGGCTGTGGTTTGAATTACGAGTCCTGAAACCAGAGGGAGAGCCGTGTTCCTCTTGCCCCCACCCCAAGGCCCTGGGCCTTCTTTTCTCCTCCCCACACCCCAGTATCCCCTGAAAGCCGTAGGGCAGGGGCCCTACACGCACGTACACTGCCCACAGGAAGGAGCCTTGTGGTCAAGATTGAAATGGCACCTCCTGTGCCAGTGCCCCAGGCTGCCAGCCCTTCCCAGCTCCTGACACTGAAGTCTGGAGGGGACAGGAGCTTTAGGCAGGCAGGAAAGGGGTAACTCAGGCCATCTCACCTGAGACTGCACTTGTTTTCCTAGCTTGGGACTAACTTTCACTGCTGGCTGCTGCCTAGGTACAAGTCCTAGGAGCTCTGTTTGCTGCTGATCCAGGACTGATCACATGGCCCATTTTTCATACCTTTGAAGTTTGGGCCCTAAGATGACCAAGGGCCCTCAGTTACACAAGGTCAGACAATTAAGTTGGCGAACTCATCCTAGAAAAACTGCTACATCATTGCTGAATATCACTACGGTCACCTTCGAAGTACTCCCCTTGGGAAGCTGTGCACCAACACCAGCTCCTAGTCCACCCTTCAAAGCAATTTTGGAACTCTTTTTCTGGAACAGCCATCAGAGCGGTCATCGCATTACCCTTGATGTCCTGAATGTCATCAAAATGTCTTCCTTTCAATATTTCCTTTATCTTCAGGTAAAGAAAGAAGTCATTGGGGGCCAGATCAGGTGAGTAGGGAGGGTGTTCCAATACAGTTATTTGTTTGCTGGCTAAAAACTCCCTCACAGACAGTGCCGTGTGAGCTGGTGCATTGTTGTGATGCAAGAGCCATGAATTGTTGGCGAAAAGTTCAGGTTGTCTAGCTTTTTCACGCAGCCTTTTTAGCACTTCCAAACAGTAAACTTGGTTAACTGTTTGTCCAGTTGGTACAAATTCATAATGAATAATCCCTCTGATATATAAAACAAGGTTAGCAACATTGTTGCCACAAGTTCGCCAACTGAATTGTCAGACCTTGTATAGACAGAGCGGTGTGCTGGGGAGTAATAGGCCTGGAATTGGCAGAATTTGCTGGAGTTGCTGGGAGCTCTTGGCAGAGAGGCAGCCCACAACTCCCTGAGGCTAAGGGGAGACAGCTCCAGAAGAATCTGCCTCCTCACCCCCACACTTACTCTGTAGTGACTGGAGTTCAGATGACTCTGAAACTACTAAGCACCTGGGGCTTTTGGGTGCAGGGAGCAATGATGCTGAGCAGTGAGGGTGATGATAATGGGGCTCCTCAGAGCTGTGGCCTGGAGCTTGTACATTAACACCCAGGCTCGGAGCCTGACTCTTGGGAAGGCTTTGGTGCGCCCTCTGCTGCCATATCCTGGTGTGGCTGGAGTCTGGAGTTCCACTGCCCCCCCCCCCCCCCATTGCCCCAGGATCATGGTCCTTCCCTTCTTTTCCCCAGGAATCAACCCTGCCTACAGGCTTGAGGATGCCAATGAGGACACCATAGGGGTCCTGGTGCGCCTGATCACGGAGAAGAAAGGTGAGGGGAAGCTCTGCCCATGCCTGTGCCCGGAGGCAGGCTTAGGGTCCGATCCTGCCCTGCTTTGCCCCTCCTGCCACGTCACCTTGGCCAGCCTGGCACTCTGACCAGTGTGGCTGCCCCTTTTCCTCCTGTTCTTGCCTCATGAGGAAGTCAGGGAGAGGAGGAAAAGGCATGTGACCCAGGCTAGAGGGGCTGGCGGGTAGGTAGGGGGATTTGTGCTGGGGCAGGGAGTCTGGGGGGAGTGTCCCTCATGGCCCAGAGCTGGGTTCTGACTGCAGTTGCCCACAGAGAATGCAGCAGCCCTGGAGGAGCTGCTGAAGGAGTACCACAGCACACAGCTGGTGCAGACCAGCCACGGGCCTGTGCCCAGGTGAGTGGGCAGGCGGGTGAGGAGGGCCAACGCCCAGATAATCAGCCCGCCTCCTGGGGACTCACCACTTGGGTATGTCCCCTCTCCTCTCACCCCAATTCCCTTTCACGACCTCCTCTGGTCTCCTGGGCCTGGCCTGCCCTAGTCACCGCTGCCACCTGTGCCCTCTACAGGCTGCCGCCCGGACGCCCCAGCACACCGCACGTCTGTCCGCACGGCCACCACCTCCACACTGTGCAGGGCCTAGCCTCACTCTCTGGCTCCTGCTGCTCCCGTTGTAGCCAGAAGAAGTGGCCCGAGGTGCTGCTGTCCCCTGAAGCTGCAGCTGCCACCACTCCCACTCCCAGACTCCTGCCTAACCCAACCAAGGCTCCCAAGGCCGGGGCCAAGGCAGGACGCCAGGGCGAGATCACCATCCTGTCTGTGGGCAGGTGAGATGGGCACAGATGCAGAAGGGTCAGGGAGAGCTGACAGCTGGGGGCGGGGGGCATGCAGGGCCCTAGGTTGAGCGCTGAGCACCTTGCTTAGTGACAGCCTCACCCTTCCTGGCCTCAGTGTGTGTCTCTGGGCAGTGGGGGTAACAGGGAGAAGTCCGTTGTGCCCAACTGCTGTCTCATTCAGAGCCCTTGGCCCCCCAGGGCAGGGTTCTGGCCCCTATGACACTTGGGGCCGCTCAGGCCAAGAGCCTGTCCACATGCAACCTAGAGTTGGGGGCATTGGGGACTGGTCTTGTGGGTGAGAGGGCACGGGAAAGGCTCAGGCTCTGATCCATGAACTTGCTGTGTGACCCTGGCAGGCGCTGCCTTCTCTACACCTGGGGTTCTCCCTCAAATGCAGGGATGCTTGTACCCCCTCTTCTCACAGGTTCCGCGTGGCCCGAATTCCTGAGCAGCGGACAAGTTCAGCGGCCTCAGAGGTGAAGACCATCACAGAGGCTGGGCCCTCCGGAGGAGATCTCACTGACTTCCCACAACCTGACCTCCCCACTGAGCAGCGGGCACTGCTGGGAAATGGTGGAAGTCATACTAAGTGGCCAAAGCCCCCACTAGAGAAGAAGGCTGAGGTGAGGGCCAGAGAGGGAAGGTGTCTGTGGGCGCCTGGGTCAACCCTGACTGCAGATGGGGCAGGAGTGGAGATGCAGGGGGGCCCTGGGCAGGTGCCACTTTCCTGGAGCCCAGAAGCCCCCTGACTCAGCTCTGACGCCTCATTCCTGTCCCCCAGGAGAACCGCTATGTGGTCCGGCTAAGTGAGAGCAACCTGGTCATCTGAGGGGCTGTCTTGTCTGAGGACACTGCAGCCCTGCCTGGGAGGTTCCGAAGGCTTCCCGCAGGAGGTACAGCTGCAGCTGGGCCTGTGATGATGGAGAAGCAATGGCCCAGCAGACAAAACAGCCAAGGCCCAGGCCTGGAGGTGGGAGTGTCCACCCCAGTGAGGAGGCAGGCCAGCTGGTAGGCGCCATGTACAGGAGCAGGTCAAAAGCCCCTCCCCTGTCCTTGCCACCCGGTTCCTTTCCTGCAGGATGTCCCTGACCCCGTGCCCGGGCCAGATCCTAGGATCGTCTGTACCATCAGGAGGCTAGGCCTGATGGTGGGGAGGGGCCCTGTTGGGCACCCCTGGCCCCACACCTTGGTATTTAGCCACTTCCTGCCTCTGAACAGGGCCCTAGTGCAGATGTACCTCCCCCTCCTCTTCCAGCAGGACCTGTAAAGGGCAGGGGCAACTAAATAACGTAGGCTGGGAGGCTGAGTTCTTGGGTTCTAACCCTGGGCAAGTCCCCGGCCATCACTGGGTCCCAGTTTTTCTGACTGTGAAGTCTCAGCGCCCAGGGCCTCTCCAGCTCCTTGCAGGCTCTGGGCTGGGTTGTGTTGAGGGAGAGCTTGGCTCCTTGCCACCCCTCCCCCTAATAGTTTTATCTGGCCCCATTATTTGCTGCTTCTAGGGCTTCCACCTTCAAGGCCCCCATGGGGCTGCCCATCCATGGCTCTGCCTAATAATGCATGTGCCTGTCCCCACATCCTGCTGTTTTTATTAAAATGGAAAAAAACAGACTTGACCTGGGTAGGGCTGTGGTACAAAGCCCCAGCCTGCCCAGCCACCCCCAAGATCTCAGGAACTTTGGGGTAGGGGTGTGTGACTGGCTGGAGAGGTACCTCTGGCCTAGGTGGTTTGTGTCCCTGTGGTGTTGGTGCGTCTTGTCCCCCAGCCTGGGCAGTGCGGGCGACTGCCCAGCCCGTCTCCATCCTGGCTCAGTAACCTGGTTATTTATGTGGAGCTGTGCAGGCAACAGGCCCCACTGCCATCCCCATTTCTCTTATTTATTTAAACTTTGCTGTTGTCCTGTTCTTGTGTATCCATCCCCATCCATTTGTTGAATAAAAGGTGGGAAAGTGGTGTCACGAGGAGCTTCTTTTTCCTGTGTCTCTTCCCAGGTCATCTGTCCATTCACACAAGAGCTATGTTAGGCACCGTGTGTGGGACAGGCCATCCCTCCCTCCCCTCAGTGCCTTCTCTTTGGCAGCAGGTGACATGTGGTCAGAAGAGGTTCCCTCACCCCATCTGGTTCTCACCAAAGCCCTAGAGGCAGTGCTATTCAACAAAAATATAGTGTGTGCCATGTATGTAATTTAAAATTTTCTACCAGCCACGTTTAAAAAAGTAAAAAGAAACAGGTGAACTTAATTTTAACGATATTAATCATGTATTTATTCTATTTAACCCAGTATATATCTAAAATATTTCCATTTCAACATAGTCTGTATAAAAAATATGAATGAGCCATTAACTTTTTTGCTTTGAAATCTAGTGTGTATTTTACACTTAAACCACATCTCATTATGAACTAGCATTTTTCAAGGGCTCGATGGCCACATGTGGCTAGTGGCTCCGGCATTGGACAGCACGGTTCTAGAGACAGTGGAGCCTGGAAGATGGATGGGGTAAGTAAGACACACTGAGGGCTGGAGAATGTGGAAGGGGAAACATGTTCCCCAGGAAGGGAACAGCATGTGCAAAGACATCAACAGAAATACGAGGAGACGGAGAGGCTGGAAGTACCTCTTGACTTAGGTGTGGAGATGGGTGGGGTGGGCAGAGAAGGCAGTCACCTGGGCTCTCAGAAGCCATTGGCCTTATGCCAGGGACACCAAGGAGCCTCTAAAGCATGTAGGAAGGGGAAAAGCATGATTGGTCAGCTTGCTCTTGGTGTGTGGAGAAGCTGCAGACGCAGGGGTTCCATAAGGAAGTTGCTGCAGACATCCAGGCAAGAGATGGGGGCCAGGCTGCATGGGTGATAGAACAGGTGGATCCAGGAGATTCCTAGGACCGCCAGGGCTTGGTAATGAGATGTAGGTCAAGGGACTAGGGACACCTGGGTCAGCTGGGTGGTAAAGAGCAGTCCTGGGGACACCTGTGACACAACCGTGTGGGGTGTCCTGAGGCATCTGGATGTGCAGGCCTGGCGCTCAGAAACAGATGTGGCCTACGGGAATATCTGCAAGCACGCAGGTGGGCATTCCTCCAGGACTGGACTGGGAGGGAACATGTTCCAGGGAGAGGGCTCAGGGCAGACCCCTGGGCTGCTCCAGGGCACCGCCAAGAAGGCGGAAGACCAGGAATGTGCAGTACCCTGAAGCCAGGGAAGGACGGGAGTGTGGGGAGCAGGGTCCAGGGAAGGACGGGAGTGTGGGGAGCAGGGTGTGTCACAAGGCCAGGTGCTGCTGAGGGGTCAGGAGGGATGCTGCGTCCCATGGCTAGTGGACACCAGGATGCGGCAGAAGTCATCCCAAGGGAGTGGTGAGAGCAGGGCCAGGTCTGAGTGGATTGAGCTCCCTGCAGAAACCTGACTGTGTGAGCGATAACTGGTAGGAATTTATAGACTCCAGTGAGAGAGGGTTTTTTAGTTAATTCTGGCTTCTTTTGGTGTTTGGTATGTGTTTTAAAGATGGAAGAGGGGACACATTTAAAAGCTAATGAGATCCAAGGAGAGGCTGAAGTACCAGCAAGTGACGTTTGATGGAACCTGGGGAGGTGTGGAAAGGGACTCCTGGGAGTCCCAGCTTCAGAGGTGGGACGCCATGGCAGGGGCCTGGCGTAGCAGCTGCAGAGGAAACTCCTGCCTTGAGATCCCACCTCTCCCAACTCTTGCCTTTCTAGGCCAGAGGCTTCTCTGGGGCTTCTCAGGTGGGCAGGCAGGAAAGGAAAGGCACCTCTGAGGACCTAGGAGACAAAGCGTCACCTGCTCTAGGAGAGCGGAAGGAAGGAGACGGAGAGGCTGGACATCAGGATTAATAATTTTCCAGAGCACCAAAGGTTGTCCAAGTCTAGGACAAGTGTCTGTAGTGGGGGCCTAGCTGGCATCAGCAGTGCACCGAAGGAAATGTTCCCTGGGGCTGCCAGGGTGCACACTGTCTCCCTATTGGCCAGCTGTATCTCAGGGGACGGCTTCTCAGTGTCCCCTCAGCCAACAACTCCATTTCACCCAGGACTTAGATGACACACTGGGATGAGGATAATGTGCGCTCTAGATGTCCTCTTGCCTGGGGCAAGGCACATGCAGATGCCAGCCAGGGTGGAGACGGGATGGGCTTCCCAGGCTGGCCAGGTAAGGGACACCTAGCTGAGGGTGCTGGCCCTGGGGTGATAAGCACTGCTCACATCCAGCACGCCCCCTCTAGTTTTCTGCTTGCTGGAAGGTAAGAGAAAGGTGTGGCCCTGGCCTCAGTTTCTTCACCTGTCCCTTAGGGTTGTTGAGGCCAACTCCCAAGTGGGATGAACGTAGGGATCGAGGTAGGGGTGTGTCTGATGCCCATGGCCTCTCAGGCTGAAGGTAGGCCCAGGCCACTGGCAGGGGTGGGAGCTGGAGGAGAGTGGAGCCCTGGGCTAACCACCCCTCACTCCACCCATACCCTTCCCCCCACGGGTCAGGATGGGGGTGCTGGGTCCCAGGTCTCCACCTCCCTGCTGGCTCCTGACCCTCAGCCCTACCCCTGTGACCTGGAGCCGAGTCCCTGGGGAGAAGCGCCTTTCTGCCCTGGAGAAACTGCTGTGACATAGCCAGGAACCACCTGTGGCCAGAGGTGCCCTCCCCTCCCACACTTGGCTGAGCTTTCTGCTGCAAGGGAGGGAGGACGAGTTTCATGTCAGGTGAGGAGGGAAACTGGGGAGGGTGCTATGGAGGCACAGCGTGTGATTTGGTGGAAAGGGTTGGAGTTAGGAGTCCTGTTTTAATTATAGCTCTAGGGTCAGCCAGGTGACTTAGCCTCTTTGGGCCCATTTTCTCTCCAGTTGAGGAGGCTGAAAACTTAGAGGCTGGGAGAGTAGGCTATAGAGGCCAGGCTCTGGGAGGGAATGGTGGCCGTGATGACCAGAGAGAGAAGCCTGGGCTTGGGCAGTGGCTTTCCCAGAGGGGAGATGATGTTTAGGATGTAAGACAGCATTTGCTGACCATTTAGATGGAGACCACACGCCTTCCCTTGACTGTCATTTAGTGAGTACAAATTGCCAAGCCTGTCCCTTGGTTTCCCACCTGACAAATGTACCCTTTAAGCAAACTCAGGCATTGCTGCCTCTGGGGTGGGCAGGACGTGGGGCTCACAGCTCCATCACCTTGGTCCAGGTACTTGGCGTCCTTCGCTGCCCCCTCTTGAGGACAGGGCTCATTTACTATCATGCTGTGAGGGTTATGAGTTACAGAGCACAAAGCGCAGTGCCAGCCGTAAGGCGGGCTCTCGGTAGACTTTAGCCGTCATCATTCACGGCCTCCCTGTCTCCCACAGTCCAGGTGCCGATGGCCAATTCCCAGGCCCCTCAGCTGTGAGTCCCAGGGAAGCCCCGTTATGCCTTTGGGGAGATGCAGCACACGTGTTACCGGACTGGTGAAAACAAGCTTAGACTCAATTGGGAGAAACCCAGGGGACTCACTGGCCCAGGAGCTGGTCTGTATTCCTCTCTCGTCCCAAAAACCACTAGTCTGGTCACCCCAGACTTTTTTTTTTTGGAAACTTTTTTTAATAGTTATTGAATGTTCTACAGCTTACAGTAAATATCATAGTTACAAATTCTTGGCTTCAATCTTTCAGAGTGATCACTATCTGATCTTCAGAACAAAATGAAACAAAAACCCAAAAGAATCCAAAACAACAAAACAAATCCAGCTTTACACTTCATACACACAAGCGAGGCCATGGGGCTTTCCAATCTTTACACTCCAGGCTGTGTTTTCAAAACACCTATAAGTTCTTTGATCAAACTACTTGGAAGACACTGTCAAAGGTTTATTATTATTATTTTAAATGTTTTTCCTTTTAAAATGTGAGTTCCAATAAAATTTAAAAATTAGATTCCAACCTGTAGATTAAAATGAATTAAAAAATACAAAATCATATACAACACTCTCACAGGGATGTTACATGCCATGAGAACAGGTTTCTGTCATGTGATATGAAACAGGGATGCAGATGCCTTTTAGTCAGGAGAGGGGGACAGGCCCGCGGGCCTTTGAAGGTTACAAACAACTCCACGTTGCTAGAGGCCTGGGCTTGCCTCCCCCGTAAGGAGAAGCGTGAGTCCCACCGCAGATCCAGACAATCTGGCTGACCCAAGAAGGTGGTCTCTGGGCAGTCTCCCTCTTTCCAATTCTCAGGCTTGAGGAGGAAGGCTGCAGCCTCGAGATGCTGGTCTTAAGCTCAAAGACGATTTCACCCATTTGACTTCTATCGGCTGGTACTTATCTGCAAAGCTGTTACCTCTGTTCTCTTCAAGAAGGAAAATATCCCTCTACCAGGAGCTGGAATGGGTAGAGGGCCTCAAACCGCCACGGCAAGGAGCCCAGGGACCACGGAAGCAGCCACAGGAAAGCAGGAGCTCGTTTCCTTTCAGGCTGTGGCCGGCAGTCCTAACTCCTGGGTTCTTTCTCACTTGGCCACTGGACTGGACTCAACAGCATGCAAGATAGAAAACACCCACTGAAGAAACTGAGGGAGTGGGACCCAAGTCTGGCTCAGGCAAGGTTGGCTATGGAATGTTGAAGCTGGCCTGCCAGAAATTTTGAAGGCGGGGCCCTGGAACTATGTAATGCCTAATTTCAGCAATGAGTTTTCTAGGAGAAACATGGACAGGTAAAGGACAAATCCTGCAGCCAGCCTGGAATGCCCACAGGAGGCTGTGCTCTCAGAGGCTCACCTAGAATCTGATGTTGGCCTGGCTGTTTCCTCCGCTGTGGCCCCACTTTCGGAGGTGGGTTGGGCATGGACCCCCCTAGGGCTGCACACCAGCATAGAGCCTGTTTCCCACCTGCCCACTCCACTGCCTGACCCAACCCCGCTCCAGATTTCTAAGTTTGGCAAGTGGCTGGAGATAAATGTGGTAGAATACAGGATGGAAAAGCAGAGTGCCACATACTTTCAATTGCAATTGAGAAACGCCAGGGTGACATCTGAATGATTAGTCAGTGTTGGGACCAAGACCAAGACCCACACCTTCTAGGCCCTCCATCTCTGGTCGGAGCCGAGCTGAGGAATCTAATATGAGGGCTCCAGGCTAAGCCAGCGCCTCGCTGAGTCTGGCCAAGTCCTGTCTGCACGATGACACCAGCACTTGGTGAACAAGGGGCCTGCCCTACGTTATGCCCTATGTGATTCATTTCTGAAGTCACTCAGAAAAAAGCAAGCCCCTCCAAAGAAGCACGCCCAGATTCTGGGAGATACCTCAAATTTGGAACAATTTGGGTGGCCAGAGGTGAGAGTTGGGATAAGGAGTAAGGACTGTGTACTCTCTCCAGGTCCTGGTCCTCACTCATGGGGTCGACAGGCAGCCATCCATTCTTCAAGCCTGCCACTCAGACCCAACAGGTGCCAGCAGACAGAGCAGAGGGTTGGAAGAGCTCAAATCTCGGTTCTTTCTCATATGAGCTCTGTGACTTTTGGCAAGTCTCTTAAGCCTTCTGAGACTTAGTTTTTTCCATCTATAAAATGGGTATTTTGGCAATCAATGTCAAAGTACTACTTTGTACCCGAAAAACACTCTGGACAGGTGTGTGTGTGTCCTTGTTCAATATTTAGGGGTATCATTTAGGGTCATCTCCAGGAGGGGGGGGGAAGAGAGAGCGGTGAGAGAGACGAGAGAGAGAGAGAGAGATTTCATTTGTCTCATGGGGGAAAATATTAATTTTTCAACATGTAGCAGATTGTTTTAGGCTCTCACCACTTGGGGGCACTCCAGCTTCCTAGGCCCCAGGCTAATGAGGGGGAGTAAAGTAGAAGTGGGGCAAAGTGAGGAGGTTGGCTGGTGACTGGAACCACCTATACCCCTAGCCCTGGCCACCAAGCTTGTGGTACTGGGAGAGGGGGTGGGGAGAAGAGTTTGCATGCGGAGGCCAGCACTGCAGCTCACTGTCCTGTTGGCACACCCTTGTCCTCTCTGACTTGCTGGCTTTCCTATAATGACAGGACCCTTCCAGCTCTGACTTATCCAGCTTGACCACTGGGCCATCCACTACCTTTGGTTGATGCCTAAGGTACCTGTGACACCTGTGAGCTACCAGGTGTGCTTGCCCTATCAGAGGCACACTGCTGCCCCAGCTCTCCTGGCTCAGTCCCTTTGCAATGACGCCCCAAGCTTGGCCAGGCTTGTGGATCTCCATCAAAGCAAGAGGGTGAGGACAGCTGAACTGGGGTTCTGGAGCTCATACTGAAAAAGGGGTGATGGGCCTGGGCTCTTCCAGACCACTGCCTTTCCGGGCCTTGTTTAAGCCTTGGGGCCTGTCTTTGATCTTGAATTACATACTAGGGCTGAGAGAGGGTGCAGGGCGTAGACTCTTCAGTCCACAAGCCTGTGTACGGAGGCAGACTGGAGGGAAAGAGCAGACACACTGGGATTCTGCCCCTTATGAGCGAGTCTCTGCTTTAAGTCTGTTTCCTGATGGATCCAATGGGAGGAATAATCTATTGCGCAGGGTTAATAAATCAGAGGGTGGATGTGAAATTGCTTTGCAAGGTACTAGATGCTAGTTTTTACTTACTGGTGTAGAAAGAACAGAGTAACAAGGTCATTCCTAGCTCTCCTCTTTCCCCCTTCTCTCAGTGGTTCTACTCTAGCCCATCTGGAGGCGACAGGATTCAGGGAAGCCTGTCAGGATACCGGCGCTCTGCTTGCTTTGGGCAAGTTCGTTCTAAAGCCAGTTTCCTCACTTGTCGGATGGGTGTAATAACATAGCCTGTCTCTCTCTCTCTCTCTCTCAGGGCCAGTAAATTAAAGGCTGTGAAATGCTCTAAAATCTGTGAAGCACCTGACAAATGCAAAGGTTTCCTATTATCATCATTATTGTTTTGGCATTTTCCAAACATGTATGACATAATCTAAAACACCCTTCACCCACCCTTACAAAACCAGAGAGTGGGAGGATGTACTTGCAAAAAATGGATTAACACTGGAAAACTTGGTTGTTTTAAAGAGAAACCTCTTCAGCACCCCAGAATACACCATTTAGAATAGCTGGGCTCCTCCTTACTGGTCCTTCAGATCTCTAGAAGGCCCAGAAGGTGGGCCCCACAACTCCTGGCTCTGCGCTGAGGATGCTGAAGGGCTTTCCCCTCCTGGGGACGGCCAGTCGGCCTCTGAGGTCCTGGCCCAAGGGTTCCTGGTGTTTTGCTCCTTTAGGGAGACATGGGAGGTAGGGGTATGGGTATTTAAAATGAAAAGTTATTAAAAGATCCAGATATTATCAATGACCCCGTTTTGTACAGTAAACTGTTCCTACCCCACTAGAGAGGCTGCTGGCCCAGCCCAGTGCTGGGTGCAGGGGGCAGCACTCAGCATGTGACCCCTGGTCTCCTGGGCCTCATCCTCAGCTTCCTTTTCTCTCAGGGTGAAAGTTCCAGATGTCTCCACAGAATTCCCAAATGCTATTTCTTCATTTGCAATTTCTGTTCCTGCCTGCTGCCCCCATGTGACCTCTACCCAATCTTCAATCCCCCGCCTTTGGAGTCCATGGGAGAAAAGAGCAGAAGCAAAAGCCCAGATACTGTTCCAGGGCCCACCAGCTGTGGGCACTGCTGACTTAATTTCTACAAAACTAAGCCCATCCATTCCTAGGTAAATTTTTGTGGGCAACATGCCCCTAGGTAGGAAGGCTGCATTTAATGTTGATTTACTATGAGGTCTAGGGAAGGCCTTTCCTCTCTGGGCCTCAGCTTCCTCATCTGTCAAATAGGGGAATGGATGAGATGATTGCTAAGGTCCCTTCAGTTCCATGAGTCTATGAAATGTTTATTGCTATTGCTTTTCCTTCACTATCCTGCCCTTCAGAGCCACCAGCACCCACCTGGAATGTGGTTCCTTCACTTTGGCCGCGAATGGCAAAAGGTAACCAAGAGCCTGGCCTGCCTGCCAGTGCCAGGGACAGATGGGTGAGCCCTGGCACCAGGAAGGGCAGAGGGAAGGGAGAGAAACGCCATAGGTTCCCGCTCTAATCAGGAGGTAGCTCCTCATCAGAGTGGGTCCATGAGGGCTCAGAGGCCAAGGTCTGGAATACACAAGGGCACCTGGCCTTCCAAGGCTCTGGGAAGCTGGGATCCCACTACCCTGCAGGTCTGAGGCCTGGTATGAGGTCAAAATTGCCTTCTGAGGAAGTGCCAGGTCAGGTTACATTACTGTGCAAATCAGAGGTCTAGGCCCAGACAATCCGGCGGAGACCTTGCAAACCAAAGCCAGCAGGCAAGCACCTCTCCCCCGATTTCCCTCCCCAGTGCCCCACCCCCCACCCCACCCAAGTTCTCCCAAAGAAAGAATCTGGTTTTCCCAGGTTCTCACCTGGGGTGTTAAGCTGCTATGAACACTCCTACCTAATCAGGTGGTTTTGTTCTTGGTCTGTTGCTATGGTTCTCAGAAGACATTTCATTTGTGTCAGGACATGTAATGTCCTAAACTAATTTTGCTTGAGAAAAATCAAAGAAACAATCCCCCAGAGATGTGGCCTGCTCAACAGCTCTGAGTTCCCACCCTGGACCCGAGGGCCACATGTTACGCTCTGCTAAGGAAATCATGCCTTCAGCTGAACCATTGCAATAAACCCCACTCTACCTGCCAGGAGACTGGGATCCCTGGGGCTGGACGCCTGGGGAGGGAAGGAAGAAGAGCAGAGAGGATGTGACTGGTCAGGTAGGAGGAGGGGGCAGAGCTGGACGGGCAGTGGCCAAGAGGCGGCAAGTGGGCAGAGGCAGGAGATCAGAAGCAGCAGCTTTTACATAAAACAAAAATCAAAACCAAAACCGTTAAAGACGCATAAAGTGACCCTTGCACTTCCGTGGTCTCTTCTTGCGAATAGAGGTGGTGCTGCCAGGGGGCCGCTCCAGCACCTGTGTAAGACGTGAGGGGTTGCATACAATGTGTGACTCCAGACCTGGGGGCGGAAGGGGAAGCCGTTAGTGACAGTGATGTTCCCAAGGCCACTTCAGGAAGCCGCCGGACCCCCTCCCCTCACTAGGGAGCCCTCCGTGCCTTCCCAGTGAAGCCGCCTGCTTCCTGTCCAGGGCAGAGACCTCCCGGAGGAGACGGAGGGCGGGGGGCTGAGGAGGTAGGTAGGGCAGAGGTTTGCAAACTGATAGCCCTGGTGGCCTGTGGTTCATTGGCACTGTCTCAGGAGTTGCCATGGACAGTGAGGAAGCGGATGCTGGGGGGTGGCCTGAGGTCTCCACCTGGTCCCAGTCACAGCCAACATCTGACTGAGGTGAGATTTCCTTTGCAGGATGCATCCCACGGTTAAAAGAAGTCTGAAGGCTGTACAGTAAAGAGCATAGAATTCAGCACTAGAGGACTGGAGTTCAAGTCCCAGCTTCAATTTTACTGGTTAAGTGATGCTGAACGATATTTATGTGTACAACAGTGCTAATCATCCTTACCGCACAGGGCTACTACTGTAAGGATTATGAGATAGCATGTAAACTACCTAGAATATATGTCAAGTGACAGCTATTGTTGAGAGCGACATTACTGAACTTGGAGCAGGAAAGTAACTGGTAACTAACTGCCCCATGGACACCTGTGCTTCCAAACAAGCCCGGGGCCTTGAAGCAGCTCCCGTACTTAGTCGCCCTCCTACCTCTCCCACCCTGGGCCCCACTCACTTGGATGGGCTGCAGGCTTTACCAGTGCGGGGGCACATAGCTGTACGCAGGGGTCCCTTGGGCCCTGTATGTTGGCATGGAGACAGGGTGTGCCCCAATCGCAGTGTGCTGGGGTGCAGTCAGCAGGGTTCCTGAGCATCCAAAGAGAAGAGTAAAGCTGATGAGCTGTCCCAGGATGCTGGGACGAAGAGGATGAAGCCCGTCTTTCATATGGCTGCTCCCCATCTGCCCATGAACTGCCGCTGGCCCTTCCCACTCTGCCAGGTTTCGCCTTAGAGAAAGGTCTGATGCTCCACGGCAGAGTCACTCACTCTTCTCCAGTGGCCTCCCTTCACTCTTCTTTGTATGCTCCTCTCTCATTGCAAATGTCATAGCGAGTGGTTTATGTGGTCATTTCCCACCAACTAGCTGTTCCTAAGGGCAGGGCGTTAGTCTGATCTATTGGTAACTGGTCCCCAGGACCTGAACGACAAGGATGGCACCAAATGGATATTCAATAGGTCCCTGACATGGTCTGAGGATATGAGAGCCCTCAACAACCCCTTCCATTGAGGGCAGAGTAAAATCCCAAACTCCCACCTCTTGCCTAGTCGACCCCTTGTACTCCCTTGTCCCTCAGAAGGTGACCCAGCTGATTCTTTGAAAGTTAGGGGTCTAAAGGTCATTCATAGTCCTCGTCTTCTCATGCTCTTCTTTGGAATATCAGCTCATCCAACAATTTCCCTAAACCTGCTCTTCCTCCTGTTTCTCTCCCATGCCCATCCTCAAGGTTCCCGAGGGGCAGGGCTCTCGTCTGGAGTAAGCCAGAAATGGAGAAGGGTCCCTCTGCACTCCCGCTTCTCCCATGCATTGCAATCAATGATCCGACAGGTCCTTAAGCTCCTGCCTGCTAAGTAACACTGTCCCATGACCTCCTTTCTGCAACCCTGCTGCTACCAGAGTCCTAGCATCACCATGTCTCCCCTAAAGTACAGCCTCTCCCCATCTAATCCTGCCTCCACCTTACAGCCTGAGAATGTTTAAACCGAGCCCCATCTCTCTCGTCTGCCTAAACCACTTTGCTAACACCCTGTTCCCTAAAGGCATTCTCTTTACCACTTTATCTTTGTCGACTACCTGAGCCACCCTTCCAGCTTCATATCCCTATTTTCTAAGTGCCTTGGACCGTTTCCATTTGGGGAATGTGCCATACTCATGTTCTTTCTGCCTGGGCTGCCCTTCCCTCTGTCATCTCAGCTTAGCCTCTGTTCACCCTTTAAGGCCTAGCTCAATACGCCCTCCTTGGGGAAATCTTCCTCATCCCTGCAGACACATTTAGAGGGTCCTTCCTCTGGGCTCCCAGAAGCCCCCAGCATAGGATTTCTCATTCCATGACTGTTCTCCATCCTCTCATGGGTTCCTGGAGGAGGACGGACACTGACACAGACGTGGCCCTCACCTGCTGACATCGCCATGGTGGTACCAGCCACCATGCCCATGGCCACGCCGTTGGTCCTGGGGGCGGCGACAGGTGCTGGGTAGATGGCAGAGGGAATGCTGTTGGGCTGGACGACCGTGGTGTGGTGGATGACATGGGGCTGGGCAGCGTACACCGGCTGTGTGTAGTAGGCTCCCTGGGGGAAAAGAGGCTGAGGTCACACAGGCTTTCAGGGAGGTAGGGCGGGATGTGAAGAGGAGGAGAGGGGAGGGGAGCCTGCTCTTCCCAGACCCTAAGGGATGGGGTCAGAGAAGCACTGGCCCAGGCACACAGGTGTGGGCCCCACACGTGACTGTGACTGTGGACGGCTCAATGCTGGGCTCAGCTTTTGGTCTGAAAAGTAAGGCTCCTAGGGCCGCTAGGATGACACAATGACTAACAGCTCTATCCCTTAACACTGATGTGAACATTTTAAAATGTCTGTATTTTATTGCAATGTGCTACATGAGCTGCCTGGAATGTGATGCAGGGACCACACCCAAAGAGTGAAGGAGGAAGTGGGCGGGGCTGGTGAACTCCGGAGCACTGAGTGCACACAGGAAGGATTATCAGTGGGAGTGTCACTCTGGTGCTGGTGCCAGTGCTGCTATTTTACATTTTGGAAAAAGGTCATAAATGCAGAGCATTTCCCTAGATGTCTCTTGCTACCTATTTCCCTTTAGGGAAAAAGGTGGAGGATGGAGACAACGATTTGAGGTGACTTCCTACTGCCTGGATCACGTGGCTGCTTCCTGCTGATCTTTGGAGGGAGTAGATGGGCCCTGGGTCATCTTAATCCAAAACTTCTCAAATGTTTCTACTAAACAATGACAAGAGCCTCAGAATGTGGGTTTGTAACCCCAGAGATATGAGAGCATAGTGCAAAGCAGCCTATCTTAAATGAGAAAAATTAATCTCAAGTCTATTGTTTTGTCTTTTAAGTTTTGCATTCTACTCTACAGTATAGCTGTTTTAAAATTTAACAAGTGTATTTCATAATAAAAAATAATTAAAAAAATAATAAATGAATGAGGATTAAAAAAACAATAAATAGAGAAAGTAAAAAAAAAAATTTTTAACAAGTATTCTCCTCACTACTTAAGTCTCATGTAGAACTGTCACTCCCGAAAAATGTGCTATGTGTATGCTGAAGCCTCAGAGAGAGAGAGGAAGAGGGAGAGAGAAGGGGAGAGGGGGAGGGAGAGAGTGAGAGAGAGGGAGAGAGGGAGAGGGAGAGGGAGAGAGGAGGAGAGGAGGAGAGGGATAGGGAGAGAGAGGGGAAGAGGGGGGCAGAAGAGGAGAGGAGGAGAGGGGGAGAGAGGGAGAGAAGGAGAGATGGAGAGGGAAGGAGGGAAGTGGGGGGGGGAAGGGGGAGAGAGGGAGGGAAGGAGGCAGGGAGGGAGAGGCACTTGCCCAGTGTCATAGAGAGAACTGGTGGCAGAGCCTGGGCACTTATCTCCTCCCCACTCAAGCTCACAGACTTTATCAAGGAAGGGTCAATGTGGGGGTAGGGAGAGATGCCCAAGGCATAAGGGCTCTCATCCTGACTCAACCAATAGCTCATGTGTGACCTTGAACAAGTCACTGCCTCTCTGGGTCTCAGCTTCCCCACTTCTATAAAAAGTTGAGCTAGGTGATCCCCAAGGCCATTGCCCCTCTGACCATTCTGGGCTCCGTTAATCTAAGTGACTGTATTACCACCCCCACCCCCACCCCCACCCCACCCCACCCCCTGGGGCTCAGGTGGAGTGAGGGGGTGTAGACTGCAGGGATAACATTTTACTGACACAACCATGACAGCTGACCAGAGCCATGAACTTGTCTTCCTTCTCTTTCTTACCCACACCCACCCTACCAGGGCTGGTGACTCCTTTACCTGCAGAAGAGGTGGGCCCAGGCTCCCACATGCACCTACCTGGGCATACAGATTCTGCTGGGGGTAGGCACTTCTGATTGGATACATGGCCGTCTGATAGGGGTTGGGTGATGGGGAGTAGGGGGGTGGAGCAGTATTACTCTGGGTCGGTGGGACCTTGTATGGTGTCCCCGCAGTATATCCTGTACCAAGGCAATAAGAAAGACTTCCAATTAGTTGGCAGAACAGCACCACTGGAAGGCAGCAGGTCCCAGTGATCACTCCCCAGACAAGGATGGGCTGAATCCAGGCTGGAAACACAGATGAGAACAGAGAACAGGACTCCACCCAGAGAGCCCTGGCCCCTGAGGCAGCTCCCTCAGTCCTGGTGCACAAGGCTGCATGTGTGATTTGGGCACCTTTTATTTCTCTGGGTCTCAGGGCTCTCATCTACTAAGTAACAGATGAACCAGGTGATCTCTTAAGGGACCCTTGCAGCTCAGTCTGGGATTCCGAGCTACATGCCGTGAGAGGCAGGGGCTCAGAGATAGGAGACCCTCCACCTGCTCGCTCTTCATTGCACTCTAGCTTCTTGCTTTTCTGCCTCCTCACTCAGTACCCAGACTATTTTCTGCTGCTGTTTCTGTCTTTCTTTCCTCCCTTACTCTGTAGTTCCTTTTCCCCCTTGTATCTTCCTCCCTTTTTGGACATCCCCCCACGCTCCCCTTCCTCCCTGCCAAGTTTTAAGGTAAAAATTACACACAAAACACCATTCAGAAACCCTCATCTTCTGAGACGCACACCAACTGCTCTACAGAGCTGGCTTCTCCTCCCTCCCAGGGCCTGGGGCAGGGCCACCTGTGCCCGAGGGCCTGAAGTCAGGGATCACGAAGGTTCACATCGACCTGCCCCGGAGCCATGTCCCTCAGCAACGTGGAAAAAAGCTGGGGTAAGGCTGAAAAGTCAGAACCCAAGAAGCTCATGATTGGTCAAATTGTGCTACCTTTGAATCCTCTGGAAAACAGTCAGATCCTATATGCTCATGCAAAAAACCTGAAACATGAATCACTGAGGAAAAAAAATCACAAAATGAGTGAGTCTACAGAATTCAAGAGTACCCTGGGGCTCAGAAAGGACAAGTGCCAGGGAACCCTGGCTTTGGAGCCCCAACGGGTATTGCTGGGCTTTTTCCCGTGGTCCCCATCCTGATGTAGTGTGGCCCGACATATCACTGAACTTCTCTGGGCCTGGGGTCTTTTGCCTACAAGATGCTCACCAAGGACCCTTTCAGCAACATCGTGCTGTTGCCTCAAAAAGCCTAGAAGAGATCTAGGCTTCAGTCTGAGCCTTCCCCCTAATCTGCCGTGACTATTGCCAAGTCTCTGGGCCTTAGTTTCTTATTTTGTCAAATCAGAAAGTTAAGAACGAAGATCTCTTCCTAAACTAAAATCCCACTGTTCTAAAGACCCTAGGTCTCTTCTATCCTAACCCCAGGTAAAAGCAAGCTGCCATATTGCCGCAAATCTCTCTTAGTCCACACCACAACTCTGACTTCGTTTCCCGTCTCTGATAAGTTTAGTAGGATGTGGGAGCTGCTATTTAATCACCAAAGGCACTAAAAAGGTCCTGTCCCATCCCCGGAATCATGTCATTTATTTTTCCACCTGCAGATCCACAGTTTGTTCCCTAAGAAATTAATTTTGTGATCAAATATGCCTGCGAAATAAGGAGCAATGAAGATGGAGTGGAAAGAGTACATGAAAGAGCAGGTAGCACTGATAAGAATTAGAAACTAACTTAGAAGGGGAGGTATGAGTCATTTGAGGGACAAGTCTAGAGCAGATTCCTCCAAGGTTCTAGACTGTGGAGCTTGAGAGGTGGTCATAGCAAGAGAAGCAGATACTGTGGGGGAACACGGGGAGTCTAGGTTTGCAGACATCTAGAAGGAGCCATTTGAGGGGCTACTACACCTGAGAGACACAGTTTACTTATCTGTAAAACAAAAGGGTTCTCAAGACGGGCCCATCCCAAGATAGTACACAAAGGACTATGATTCTGAGGGACTGTAATCATTGTTTTGCAAAAAACAAAACAAAACAGTAGCAAAATAAAATAGAGATAAATAAGTTTGTTTTTTATCCCATGACCCTGAGAAATTTTAAAATGACAGGATAAACTGTGAATCTCTAAAACAGGGATATGCAGGAGATTCTGCCCAAGTTTATTTTACCACAGAATCTTTTATTCATACTACTAACATTTACAACAAACTATAGTTTTTTTGTAACTGTAGCTTGTTTTGGTCAAGAGTTTTACTGTAATACAGCCACGTCCGTCCGTTTATTTACATAGCAACCACGGCTGCTTTCCTGCTACAATGGTGGTTCTAACAGAGACTATATGGCCTGAAAAGCCTAAAATACTTATCATCTTGCCAAATCCTGATTGAAAGGCATAAAACAAGGTATGGGGAGTCCTGCCAGAGCGGAGAGCACCTCTCTTCTATGCAGCGGGGCAGAACACCCCTGAATCCTAAGCTGCCTGTCTCTGAAAGCTGGTCAGCACAGGGCAGTGGTTCTGAACCGTCTAGAGCCAGACTGACTACCAAGGTCTGGACCCCAGCCAGCCCTACTACTTAATAGCTTTAGGATGACTCAGTCTCATCTGTAAAATGGGGGTAATAATAGTACCTACTTAACAGGGTTACTGTGATAAATACATTAATAAGTGCAAAGCCCTTAGAATTGTGCCTGACTTTAAAAGCCCTTCACAAAGGTTAGCTAGTATTTTTTCCTCTCTCACTGTACAGAGAGCTAGTGAGCTTCCTGTCCTGCGGGTGTGTAAGCAGAGGCTGGTCTGACAGATTACAGTAGAAAGGAGGTTAAACTTTGACTTTCATGGTGTGATCCAACTGGAAACACAGACTCCAGAGTTCTAAGGTTCTAAAATTGTATGGTTTCAAACGCCATGATTTTATGATTCTTGAAAGTTAACAAGCCAACAATGCCGGTGACTTTTCCTGTATGCTCACCAAGAATGTGCTCTAGAATTTTTATGCCCTGGGGAAGCCTGGAGAGTAGTCCCCCTACGCTGCAAGGACAACCATCTTACAAAGGGGTGAGACCGTCCCTCTGAGGAAAACCAAAAGGCTCCAAGAAACTGCAGGAGAATCTGGTTTCCACGTCTAAGAATAACCTTGTCTGAGAATGTTTCCCTTTCTTATGAAATGTTATGAAATGAATACACACATACATAGAATACAAATCAGTAGCCAAAACACCCTTGGCAGCCAAAACGATGACGCTGCAGAAAAACTTGCTTGTTTGTCCAGACAGCCTGAGAAGAGAGAAGTGGAACTGCAGAGCTAGAGGAGATCTTAGAGATCATTAGGACCAACATAAACGTCTGAGAGAGAGATAATGAACAGACAGATGCTGAGCGCGAGACTGCTCGTGAAGACTCAGGAGTCAGTGCTCCTTCCTCTCACCGCAGTGGTTCTCACGGTTGCCATCTGTGTCAGAAGGCTGCAGAAACTGCCCTGGGCTCCCATCCTGGGCCCTGTCAGTGAATCAGGTAAATTCTTCTCTCAAGGAATACCCTCACTTGGACTAGCTAATATCAGAGGGACCTTTCTAGTGCTGAAGTTCTAAGTCTCTGAGTATTTCAGTGAAACTTTTATGAGGAAATCATTGCAAAGGACTTTCCACACTGATTGGTGGTCTTGTTTATGCCCTTGAGGATCACTGGAAAATCCCCTGGGCTGTAGCCTTGAGTATCACAAAATTCAGGGTCCTTACTCTGTGCATCTAAGTAAAAGAAGCTGTTGGACTTGATGCAAAAAATATCATGCATTTTGCTCAAATGAACTTAGACTCAACTCATTCAGGGGAAGCCTGACTCTCCTTAAAGGAGTTTTACCTAAGTCTGAGGGTCACAGTGTAGGTCTTTGGAATGCTGTGCCTTAAGTACATCAGAAACTTGCACTCAGCCCTCTCTGTTTCAGATAAGAACTTGAGCCCACGGGGCAGAGACTTCCCAAAATTGCACCACAAATCAGCGCAGAACTGAGCCCAGAGTTCAGGACTCGCTGTCCCCTGGGCAAAGCTCCTTTCTGAGTTCTAGGTCTCTGCAGTCCAATCTTGGGCATTTGGTATATTAGCCTTTGTATCATTTCACTAAAGGCAACACTGTGAAAGACAAAAGGAATCTGATCACTAGAAATCCCAGCTCTGCCTTATGGAAGAGGTTTTGTTTATGACGCTCTGTTCTCTCTCAGCACCCTAACCATAATTTTAGGCTCCATCAAGCAGGATAATAAAGAGAGTGTGTACATTAGCAAGATAAAACCTTTTCCAGTCCTCTCTTCAATCTTTCTGCACTGTCATAAATCCTGTTCAGTTGTAGAGCCCCTATGCCTTCAAAGGCATTGATCCGCACATCAAGGATGCCTTTTAGACTAATCGGTTTATTGACCATTAGATTTATGTGTCTGGACAAAGCTCTCTGTCTGATTCTTGCCTTGACCCCCAAGTCTCCTTGTTGGTAGCTGAACAAGAGAAAGCTGAATAAGTAGGAGAGAGACCTAATTACAAACAGGTGTAGCAAATGTTGGTGAAATTGAACTGAATTTCTCAAAGTGCCCTGAATTTTCTGTGGCATTAAAAGCCACAAAATCTGTGCTGGGAGGAACCCTGGTGGGTGTGGGAGGGTCAGTAAGTCCCACCTCTATTTAAAAATTGCACAGCTTCATACATTACTAGCTTAAAAGAGAGGCGGTATGTTTTAGGTCCTTTCCAGGGACCGTGATAGCCTGTGAGAGGACTGTGGAACAGCGACTGGACACTTTGGTGGCACTGCAGGAAGATTTCAACATAGTCAATGGTAATGCCCTCTAATACTCATACTTTCTCACTGTGGAAAGGGCTGCCTCTGGAGGGAATGGGCACTCCATACCTGGAGATGTGTGAGCAAAGGCTAGTGAACCTACTGGTCAGGGCAGCGGAGAGGAGGTCCCTGCCAGAGTGAAGGGTATTAAGGACCCAGCACCAAGGTGACAGGATCAGGCATCTAACAACTAGAGAGAACTTTAAAGATGACAAAGTCCAGCCCCCTCAAGTTATGGTTGGAAAAACCAAGGTCTGAAGCATGGACGTGAATTATCCGAGGTTACACAGAACCAAACCTAGAATCCAAAGCTTTTGGTCTTCCACTCCAGGCCTCTTTCTGCTGTATTACAGAAGGTGTGTCTACACGCATCTACATCCACATGTGTAATATAAGAAAGAATATGTATGTGCCCATTAACATACATAATGCCATGGGGACCTGGAAAAACTCCCTACTGCTGCCATCCCTCTCTGAAAGAGTACAGTTAATCTCATGAAAAAAGACAGTAATAGCAACTTAACCTGGGTGATATCTTTTTCTAGTTGTGTTGCTTAACTAGGTTGGATGGCAACAGGTGTATTGCCTTTCTGAACCTCAGCTTTCAAACTGGAATAAAAATCCACCCAAATAATAGGGCTACAGCACAGATTAAATGAGAGGGTGATTAAGAAAGCATATTCTCCAAAAGGTGAGTTACGCTATATATAAACATAAGTCAAGTTGACATCTAGGGGCAATGATAGCTAAGGAGAAAAATAACACTGAGTATTTTAAAGAAAAGAGAAACATACACTGGATTCTTCTAATCTACTTAATAGATTCATAATGCACTGAGCCACAGACTACTGGGCTGAGTCTGCACTGTCCCTCTGAAGGCTTGTCCATCCCCTGCTGGGACAGCTTAAGAGACGGGCACTCCCCACATGCAGAGCCAGCTACCAGCTATCCCTCTTCTGGAAAGCTACACAACAAGGCACACCGTTTCCACATACATCGAGTCAAAATGCCACTCGGTAATTTTTCAACATTGGTTCTCGTTTTACCCAGTGGAGCCATTTTGTGTTAAAAATCAGATGCGAAGGTGAAGCCATCAGTCACCCCACTGAGCCTCAAGGTGACTGTGACCAATCTGACTGGCCAGATGGGTTCTGTCCTCCTTGAGGACGCCAGGTACACACTCTGCTCCCACAGTCAGCTTTCACTAGGGCAGCGTTTCTCATGCAGGGGGCAATTTTGCCTCCCAGGGATAGATAACAATGTTTAGAGACAGTTTTGACTGTCATAATGAGGGTTTGCTGCTGGCATCCAGTGGGCAGAGGCCAGGGGTGCTGCTAAGCATCCTACAATGCACAGGACAGCTCCCCACGACAAGGAATGATGGGATCCAGATGCCCACAGTGCCGAGAACGAGAAACCCTGTGTTAGGGGGAGGAGCCTCTGCCCAGAGGTCCACAGGCAGGCATTCAAATGTCCCCTCGGTCCATTCCCTTGAAACGGAGCAACAGTCCTTCCCTCTCCCTCCTCATTGCTTTGTGTCTCCACAAAGTCAGTTGCATGATCAAAGGGAATGACCTTTCCTGTATGAAGAGGGCCAATTTTTTGCATGGATAGGAGAACCTCTTAAAACAGTGTCTTATAAATGTCAGTTTTAAAAGTTCCCTTTCCTTTCTTCCTAAGAGACAAATCAGTCAAGGGGAACAAGGAAAGGGGGAGACAGGCTGTATTTACTGAAAGCCGCAGAGGATGCTTGGTAAGTTCGGTTCTCGGTCCCGGTGTCCACAGGGAGGTGAAAGGTGCCTTCAGTGCCACAGGAAGACGAGTTCTGTGGCCAGGCCTGTTTCATCAGCAGAGTTGCTTAAGGGAAGACACAAGAATGACATTAGGCAGAAATAAGAGGCGGCACCACCAATCACAGACACAAAGCAAAGGTCTTGGGCTGGACAGAAACATATAACCCAAGGGGACCTGTTCAGACACACAGGATGGTTCAGCCTTTTTGAGATGGGTGAGTGATTAGGAGGAGTGCTGAAGTGAGCTTCCAAATGATTTGAAACTGAGGAAATCTGAGCTTATACTAATTAGGAGAGTCAGGATTGTCTACCACTGAAACCACAGAGATGCCTATGAATACTGCCCCCTACTGTGTCTGGCCTAAGGCTCCAGAATGTTCCTTAACTGCTTTCTCTCATGAGTGTGTAGCAACTTGGAGCCTTTGAGTATACACTGGGCCAGGATCAACTGAGTACTCTTCTTTTATGCCTAAAATCTCAGCTGGAGGTGTATTTACTAAGTTGCTTCAAAGAGAGACCCAAAACTAATTACCACTTGACATGAACCTTGCTGGACTGCCATCTCTTCTAAAGGGACTGAGCTTTGGCAACCTAGAAGGCACAGGCTGGCCAGTGAGACACTCCCGCTAACTCTTCCTGTGTGTCCATCTAGGGACAGACAGACAGACCTCTTGCACACCCTTTTTACCTCCTACTGAGGTGCTACTTGAGGTATCTCTGCATGAATTCAAGATGATCTTCTGGGCCATTAAGAAAGTAAAAGTCAAACTTGGGGTAGGTTTGAAATAGAGATGAGGCCCAGTTTGAAGGAAATCTACAGAGGCTTCCCAGGCTGACTCAAAGCTCAGCTTGAAAAAATGTGAAAGATGATGCTTCATATGTTCTACAAGTGGGGAATAACTCAAAAAACTTACCTTCATGATATCCTGTGGGGAAGGAGAGAGGAAATAGGGTTTCAAAGGGGGGAAATGCCTAACATTTTAGATATTTCCCTTGATATACTTTCAAACACTAGAGGAGAAACATTCTTGACCCCAATTGCTACTTAGGGTAAAAGAATGATTTTAACAATATGTTTTCCCTTCAAATAAGGTCTTGGGAGTCATGGGTACGGGTGTTTTAAAGTATATAAGTAGGAGGTGGGGCTGCATTGGTAACAGTCCGATATACCTGAAACATTTGAACAAGGGGCTATGGTAAGCCAGAGTGGTACAAGAAGAAAGTGTGCCCATACTCTAATTCCACCTGGGCAAAGATAGTCCACCTCCAGAGAGATCCCATAACCCCCCGCCTGTCCAAGTAACAGGTGGTGTCCCCGCTTCCTTCAATCATGAAGGTACTGGGCCCAGACAGGGAGGCCAAGGGCTCTGCTGTTTTTGCTGATCCAAGGCTAGACGTGTAGGTGTTCTAGGCTGAGCCTGCGCTTGCATTAATGGCCCGCAATATATACAGCGGATGCTGAGGAATGAGAAGGAAATCATGGGCAGGGAGGTGACACTAAAAGGAGAACTCTGGCTGAAGCAATGGAGACCCAGCAGGATGCCATGCGTAGTCCAGGGCCTTCACTGGACATCATGACATGGCTCCGCAGACAATGCAGGAGAAGGGCAGTCAGTTTTAACAATGCCCTGCGTCTCTTTTCCCGGGATGGGGGGTGAGTGGGCACGGGGGGCTAACAAAGGGTCCAATTAATGTTGAAAATCTTATCAAGATGTCTCCAAATTTAGAACCTGCCATTCCATGTGGCTGGAGAGCCCTGGCCATGCAAAACAACTCCCTAAAGGCAACACATATAGCTCTGAGAAGTCAGGCAGAGCAAGTCCATGCCCTCCAGACCCCACAGGGACTCCACCAGGGAGCAGGAGGGCTGAATTTGGCTGTAGAGAATTTGGAGGTCCAGTTCCAGTTCAGTTGTTCCCTGAAGTGGTGCATAATTTACCATAATTTTCATCATAAGACAAAAGTCTGACATTAGCCTGAAGGACTGTGTGACAAAGTTAAGTAAATCAAAATGAATAAAGAATGACCGAGGCCTACACTGCACTCAGCACCGAGGGGAGCGCCACGTGGACAGGAACACACGTGGGTCATGGTCACCGCACACAAGGGACTCATGGTCTAGCTGGGGATGCAAGACAGCCACGCACCAACCAGAGAGTGAACAAGACAGCATCACACATGGTAAAGTAACAATCCATTAACCAGGAAAGAAGCAAGTGCGACTGTGCCTTTGATTATGTCTTTCCCAAGTGATCAAGTGAACTAAGCAGTATATGTTCCTGAAGAAGTGGGTATTTTCTTCTGGTTTCATTATAAAGAAAACAAATATTAGTATTTTCTATAGTTCTTTGCACATTTGAATATTTAATAATTTAACTGGATAGATAGGAAGACTAAACACAAATATTAGCTGTCAACTTGGCTTCTGCATTTGTTAGCTGTATCATATGATCTTCCTTCTCCTATACAACTGTAAAGCCCCCCATTCTGTTGGTGGTAGTGATTCAGAGCTCAGTTGTGGGAAGAAGACAACCCAACTGAAGCTTTCAGAGGCATGTAACAGAGGAGGCTGCTCTGACAGGCGTGTTTGCCCCAGATGCCGTGAAAGGTACCAACTCCCAGAAATGTTTCTGTATTTTTAGCTGGTAGTTAAATATAAGTATATATATATGTCAAATATTATTGAGCTGTACATTAGAGACAAGTGCACTTTATGTACTATAGAATATGTGCTTTTCCTCAATTTTTCCTCCCCACAAGAATATGTGGGGAAGTGGGTGAGAGGGGAAGAGAAGGAGGTGGGAGAGGGAGGGAGGGAGGGAGGGAGAGAGAGGACACGAGAGAATGAATGAAAACATGAACCCTTGGCACTGAAGGGCTATGGCCCAGTCACAGCATGCTGCCCACATCCAGGTGCTGGGTTGTTCACTTCCCCAGATACGGGGCCCTCTGACACTTGAAACAGTCTATTAAGCACACTTACAAGGAAGAGAGGCAGCAAGGGACCATTATCCTGAACAATGTAGTAAGTCAGGAAATCTGAATTTTAGCCTGGGCTGTGCCACTTATTAACTGTGAGACCTTGGGCAAGTCACACAACCTTTCTAAACTTCAGTTTTGTTGTTTCATAAAATGGCAATAACAATCATTTCCTAACATTGATGTGAGGATTAAAAATAAAGTGTCATCCAGTCTTAGAGTTTCTAATCCTGTCCACTGGTATCTGTCCATTGCTCCATCCTCACAGCTGTGGACAGCGTTAATTTAAGCTCTCATCATCTCTCACCTGAACTACTGCAACAGCTTCTTCATAGTTCTGTTTGTTTTTAATCCTGTCAACTTTAATCTCCAAGCTGCATTTAGAGTGATATTTCTAAGGCCTAAACCTAATGACAAAACATTTCTTAAAAACATTTCCTGGCTGCCCGCTGCCTACAGGCTGAAGGCTGGACTCCTTGTGTGGCGCTCCAGGCCCTTGTGATCTAGTCCTATGATCGCTGCAGACTCCCACCATGTTCTCCCCCTCTAACCCTGTACTACTGCCACACACACTGTTTATCATTCCTGTAATACGCTTAGGAACATCACCTCTCTCTATTTTTGTTCACACTGCTCACTCTTCCTGGCATGTCTTTCCCCAAATGCTACCCAGTAAACATTTATTAATCTACCAATCATGAGCAGAAGGCTCATCTCTACTATGAAGTCTCTTCTTTTTCCCACCTCTTAACCACAGCCCCCTCATGGATCCCATAGGGTTCACTATCCCAGCAACTATAAGTCTAAGAAGCCACTATACTTGCTGGCTTCTCTGTCTTCCCCATGAAACTGGGGGCTCCTTGAGTACAGGGGCCCTGTCTTACTGGTCTTTGTATCTTCAAAGGGCCAGCTTAGGGCCTGGCACAGAACTGTAGATGCTATAACTGGAGAAGTAAGGAAGCAAGAGAGCTTCTCCCACTTTTCATAGTCTTCTAAGTGCATATATCCTGAGGCAAACAACAAAATGACTCCTCCATAAATGAAAAGAGAAACAAGTCTGTAACTAGAAAAAATCAAATAATAAAATTATGAGAACAGGCGGTTAGCATTTAAAGGGACCTCGAAGATCATCTGAAGTAAAACACATTATCTATGGCCTGGAGACACTAGCAAATTGCCCAAGATCACGCAGCCCACAGGAGCGGCAAGGAGAAATTTTCACAGCTCATCTCCTGAAAGATGTGCCACACATAAGTTCAATATTCAACATCCAAATGATTCAAGGGTAAAAGGTGAAAAAGTGTGCAGGGATTGTAGGGAAAATTGTCCTGAGCAGCCCAGGTGAGGTGGTGAAAGTGGCAAGTCCCTCCCATGGTCCCTTACTGTCTATGACAAAAAGGACCTAGTCAAGTTACACTGCTGGGACCCTCACAGGTGCCCAGAAGTTCCCGTGGTGCCTTGGGCCTGGAGTCCACACTGCCCAGAGAACCCAGCTCTGGTCCCTTGCTCATTTTAGCACACTTGACCCTCACCTCTCTCCATCCAGGAAAATGATCCAGAGCTCAAGATCTGGGCTAATGACACAGACTGTGTATCTAAGTCAACCAGGTCTTCAAACATGTCAGACTGCCAATGGAGATGAAAAATCTGATCTGGGACAGACTGGTTTTTTGGGTTCTCATAGGTATAATCCAGGTACTCCTCCACAGGAGCTGCGTGAAGCCAACAGAGGAGCCACAAAGGCCCAGGAATTTTCGTTCACTTGTTTGAATTCAGCAGTCATGTTAGGGTGAAGGTTTCTGACCGAGGTCAGGTAGGGACCCCAGAGAGAGAAGGGGGAGAGACGCCTTTTAGTGCCATGATCCTTCACTGCTGCCCCAGGGGACGGTTCATGTGTGTCTCCAACCCATGATTTTGCACCATCAGACATGTTCCTGCATGCTTTAGGAACTGCTGCTGAGCCACCTGGGGGAGCCCAAGCCTAGGGAATGGGATTTGGGGAGGAAAGGAGAGGGGATCTACCGTTGTTACGATATAACACATTCATAGGCCATAATACATATGAGGAAAAATAGCTCTCCTACCATACGCTGAATGCAGGAACTGAAACTCTGTTGGATAGAAATGTTAGTTGAAATTACCACTAAGAATTTGTGCAAAATAGTCCACATTACAGTTACAAAAACAGACTTTGTCTCAAAATAGCAGTTTACCCCAAGCTACACAAGAAACAGAGAATGCAGAAGGTGCAAAGGGCCTCTACCCTGGAGGGTAGTGACAGACTTGCCATCCAGAGAAACCCATCGATGGAGGAGGGGCACCTCCTTGGATGCCATAGCATCTTGCGGGCAGCTGATCTAGGAGTTGCCTGGATGTGAACAGGCCCAAGCTCCTGCTCTTCGCTTCCACACTAAGGGTGAGTTTCAACTCTCCCAAGTACTGCAGAGGGACTTCACACATGACAGACTTTACGTGCCAGAGGACGTGAAGGCTCAGGGACAAAATCTGAAGAGGTCTCCATAAAGCCCCAGAGAGCGAGGGCCAATGCAGAGGCCCCTCATTCCCTGAAGCCTCTGGGGAAATGTGGTGCTGTAGGAGGAGCACAGGCTGTGGGCTCGGGCTGACTGGGTTTGAATCCCAGCTCCACTGCTGTTTAGCTGGGCAACTTTGGACAAGTTATTTAACCTCACTGAGCAACACTGGAGGCAAGAGAAAGTGTACAGAGATTCTAACTCCCAAGAATGAGGGAAACATTTGTGACATGTCTTGCTCTGTGCCTGGTGGATAGCAGGTGTTCAGGAAACCCAAATGCCTTTCCTTTGCCTTTCCCCAGGCTCTTCGTACGCAAAATGAGAAACATTATATTTGTACTTTATAAGGCTGCTATGAAATCAAGGGAGGCAACAGATGAAAATGATTTATAAACAGATTTCTTATGAGACAGTATTTCATTTTTATCTACACTAGTTATCCTTTCTATCCTCTCTTTTCATTTTCAAGTGAGACTACCATTAATATGACACATCCTTTGGTTTCCATTTTCTGAAAACAAGTCTCAGTTGGCTCCTGCCTTTTACAGGACCAAAGAGTTCTTAACTAAGATCCCTGACGTCACTGAGAGCTTGGGGAAAAGCTCCAAGTACCTACACCGCCCTCGGAACCAATGCAATATTTCCCTGCGTCCTGGACCAATGACATTTTAGGGTACTCAGAGCTGCTAAAAATAGCTTTCTCTGAATCAACATCTTGGTCTCCTTGAAGAAGCTGAGAGAACTTTAAACCTGAGAGCCTGGCTCCTTTGCAGGTTTCTACCCCGCAGGCATCTCTCGGCATCACAAATGGCTGGCTCTGGCAGGAAGCAGAGTCACCTACACTGTCCTCTCTGTCCCTGAGCCAGTTAGTTCCTCTCCGGCAGAGCTTTCCCAGGGTAGTCAGAAGGCTTGGTGAATGCAGAGCCCAGCATCCCAACATAAGAAATGGACAGGCGGATAGGGAGGTGGGGTGTGGGGTGTGGGGTGTGTGTGTGTGTGTGTGTGTGTGTGTGTGTGTGTGTGTATCTCTCTCTCTCTCTCTCTCTCTCTCTCTCTCTCTCTCTCTCTCTCTCTCTCCTAAGAGAAGGGATCTGTCCAAGGTTACACCAAAATCAGTAACAGAGTTGGTGTAATAACCCTGGTCTTCCAACACCCAGTTTGGGGTTTTCTGACATAATACGCCAATTACCACCCTCTCCAGTGGATTTATGGGTTTCTGAGAAAATGGACTGGGTTGGTTTAGCCACAGCTTAGAAATCTATTGACTTTTCAAAATATAAAACTGGGGAAAATCAAGTTTGATGAAGGATGATATTTTGTTTTAAAATGGAAACTTAATCAGTACTTTATACATGCCCGGGGCTTTCTGATCTCTACATTCCTCCCACGCCCAGTTTCAGCCTCCTGTTGCCTGCTCTCCATTCTCTCTCTGGTCTGGTTGCTCTAGCATAACCCCTCAGTTTCTCCCTTGCCAACTGCAACTGTCATGTAGTGGTTAAGAGCACAAGTGGGTGTGGTGGCAGTATGCCTGGGCTTGGATCTTTGTGCTAGTTTCCTAACTTCTCTAAGTTTTCGCTTTCCCACTTGGAAAATGGGAATAACAACAGTACTGATCTCAAAGGTTTCTTATGATATAAAACAAGTTAATATCCATAAAGAACTTAAAATAGTCCCTGGCACATAGAAACAATTCAACAAAGATTAGCTGTTTCTTCCCGCTCCTAAAAGAATTCTACAATCCCTCACCAGAAGTTGTGAGCATCATAAGAAAACACCGCAGTGCTGGGGAATGGTCTTGACCAATTCACTGCATCCACACTCAGTCGGGCCTCCAGCTTTACCTGTTGGTGTTTCCTCCCCCCACTCCTTTCAGTGGGACTTTCGCACCTTGACCTCTCTACTTAAGAACCTTCCCTCTATCCTTACTCACCTGTCTCAGTAAATCCCACCATTAGACAAGAACGCTCTACTTACCACTGGGCTATTTATTCTAAGCTTATCCACCTTTCCTACAGTCTGAAAGGAAGAGCTGCTCCCCTGTGAGGCACCCCACTCTACCTGCTCCCTCACACAAAGAGGAGAGCCAAGCTTCTGGATGTGCCATCCCACTGCAGTCGTCTTGGAGGTCTGGCTCCATCTGGCACCCCTTCCCCTACAACTCTGACTTGTCCTCTCCACTGGCACCTTCCCATCAGTATGTATTTAACCATGCCATATCTAAAACCCCTCCTTTAACTCCACCTTCCCTTCTAGTCAATGCCCTCTTATTCTCCTTTCCCTATGGCCCCGCCTCTTGTAAGAGGCTAAGTCTACTTCTGTGCACCCAGCCTCACCAGCTCACTGGCTCAGCTTCCACAAAGACTGCTGATGGCCTCCTGCCAAGAAAGACAATGCATCTTCTTCACTCCTAACCTTAGCTGACCTTCTGCAAAGACTCATTTTGTTTTAGACTTGATAGTTTACCAAGACCATTCACAGCTTTCACAGCATTTCAATTTAAATCATTTCTGTATCGTGAGACACTTGATAATCAAAACCACCACAGTTTTTAAGACAGAACTTACCAAATTTGATTAAGTATTTTATCAGAGAGCATTTCTGTAGCTTTTATTGTTTCTGCCTATTACAGATTTGGAGGAAACGCAGAATAAAATATTAATGCTGAAATACCATTATAGGATTTTAGCCTGTGTACTCCCCTCACAAGCTCTTTCGGGGCAATGCCTGCAGCTTCCCCAAGTATGAATCACCTGCAGTGTCTTCCAGAGTGCCTCTGGCATAGCGAAGCCAAAACAAATGTCTGTGGACACATCTTTGTAAATACTTTAGGGGTTAACGTCACTTATTTACATAAAATAGTTCTCATCCGCCCCAAATAGAGGGGGCTGTCAGATAGCTTCATGGTGTGTGTGTGTGTGTGTGTGTGTGTGTGTGTGTGTGTGTGTGTGTGTGTGTGTGTGTAATATGATTGTGGTATGATTCCTACTTCAGAGACTGGCAGCTGAGGTTCAGAGAGTTCAGGTGACTTTAAGGTTGCTAACCTAAAAAGTGACCGAGTGCCAACTCAGATCTAGGTCTTCTGACATTGTCCATGTTTTTCTGTCATCTAAGCATCCCAGAGGAAAAGGGAATGACAGTAGAGAGTACTGGATTGGCACCAGGGAAGCGCTAGACCAAGAGCCAGAAGATCTGCCAATGGTTCTGGTCCATATGCTATTGCTGATTCACTCGGTAAGTCAGACAAAATACTGCTTTTCTCTACATCTTCCCCTGTCCAGAGAAGGGGTTGAACTGACAGGCCTCTAAGGTCTTTTCAAGCTTTCTAACTTTAGAATAGTAATTACTAAACAAGGAAATGGGGGTATTTTCATGACATTCAAGGCCTTTCCAAATATGGCCCTTGCATATCTGCACTTCAGGTCCATCTATTGTCCTCCCCCTCCAATGCTTCGAGCATTCCCACCCCTTCTAGCTTCCTCACAGGGTCATGTCCTCACACCTCCATGCCTTTGCTCAGACTCTACTCTGCCTAGAATGCCCAGCGCTGTCTTTGTGTGCTTAAAAGAACGCCTCCTACTTCTTCCCCAAGTCTCTGTTGCTGGGCCCTGTGAGAAGCCTCCCCTACACTTTCAACCTCGGGCAGACTGCTGCTCACTCCTCTGCTTCCTCTCCCCTCCTATGTACTTTTACAATACTCATCCCACTGTACAGTCAGGCATTTGTTTACATGCCAGCTCCCAAATGGACTGTAGGCTACTTCAGGCAAAGACGGCATCCTCTCTTTTTTTCTATTCCAGCATGGAGGACAGTCAACAAATAAATCCTTGACAAGTATAGGAAGAGGAACTTCCATAACACCATCTACAACCCTGAGGAAGGTGGTGCATTTCTCAGAGAGGTGAGGTAACTTGTCCAAGGCCTCACAACCAGTGAGCTGAGAAACCAGGATTCAAACCCAGGGCTAGCTGCAGAGCCCACACTCTTTCTCCTGCCCCTCGTGTGTCCAAGCACCGGTTGAGCGTGGGGATTAAGATTAGTGAGTGGGAAGACCTCTGTACTGCTCCGAGCCCAAACTAGAATAAACTTTTTCAACATTTCCAAACCTATTTCAACCTCTTTCTAAGGAGTGTTGGGCCTTTATTAATATTTGTGAAAAACAAGTTCCTTTCTTCACAATGAAAATCAGCTCTTTATCCTCTGGTGGCAAGTCTCTCATTTTTCTAACTCCACACCCAGAAAGTCTGAGTGGGTTGGTGTGGGTGTGTGTGTGACACCCTCAGGGGCAGCTGAGCAAAGCACGGATTTGGACATTGTTTGGGAGAGCAGAAAAGGTTCTGTGAGGGTGCATGTCTGAAACATTCCAGCAGAGGAGAGATGGGCCACCTTAAGCCCCAAGTATTTAGAATGGAGATTTTACTCTTGCCCCCACAGTGAGGCTGAACTGCTCCAGTTCCCAGAGGGAACTCCCAGGAGAATCAGACTTGGACAAGCTGAGCCCAGAGCAATTAAGGACAGGGAAAGGCCAGCAGGTGGGTTTGTTTTTCCAAAGAGATACCACCTCCCATTCCATTCACCCCTATTATCTCCACTTTCTCCTTACCTGGAGCATAGCTGGGGCTATTGGTGGGGTACAGGCTGGGATTGTAAGCAGGGGCCGCGGCCGGGTAGGCTGTGGGGTAACCTACAAAGAGATAAGAAAGGCTCTATTGAGTTAGGCAAAAAGAAAAGCAGATTTCTGAGAAAACAGAATCCAGTTGCCAGGTTTGGCCTTCAGCCTCTTCATGGGCCATTTCAGACAATATATGTGACCAGCTTTTATACGCTCAAGAGACAAGCCACCAACACCGCAATCCCGACACACGCACGTTTTCCTGAACATTAAAAAAAAAAATACAAGAAATATATGTCTATATGCTCACTGTAAAAATATTGAAACCATATAGAAATGTGTATGGTAAAAAGTGTAAGTTTACTTTTACATTCCTGCCATAATACTCTTTTCTCTAGAGGTAATAACAATTTGGCGTCTATTCTTCCACAGTTCTCTGTGCACTTTCATATACATATATGCAGTGGTGTGCTGGTAAATACTTAACAACTGGCTTGAGGTGACTGTGGTGGAGCTCTGTTTTGTAGCAGTTGCCAAGTTCCATAATGTAAATACTCCCACCATGGCCAATTTCAAGCTACCAACATTACTGAATGAGTAGTTGGGCAGGGATGCATACACTTGTCTCTAGAGAGCTCACATCAGCCAGATCCAGCCCACCACTGCATATTCTATACAGGTGTCTTGTATTTTTAACATTTTTTATTGTGGTGAAATATATGTAACAAAATTTGTGATTTTAACCATTTTAAGTGTACAATTCAATGGCATTAATTGCATCCACAATGTTGGCAACCATCCCTACTATCTGTAAAACTTTTTAATCACCTCCAAATAAACTCTGTACCCATTAAGCAGTAACTCTCCATTCCCTCTCCCTGTAGACCCTTGTTAACCTTTAATTTACTTTCTTTCTCTATGAACTTGCCTATTCTGGGTACTATTTATTTGTTTGTTTATTTATTTATTTAGCTGGGCCATCCTGCCACCTGTTGGCAGCTCAGCAGTGGCTCAGCTCGGGCTGGGACTCGAACCGCTGTTGCTCAGAGCTCACACTCTTGAGCGAGCTCTTAGACAACTGAGCCACTCAGCCGGTCCCTTTATTTATTTATATATAGCTGGGTACTTTATATAAGTGGAATCAAACACTATTTGTTCTTTTGTGTCTGGCTTCTTTCACTTAACATAATGTTTTCAAGGTTCATCTATGTTGTAGCATGTATTAGACCTTCATTCCTTTTTATGACTGAACAATATTCCATTGTATGGATATGCCACATTTTGTTTATCCATCCATCTGTTGATGGGCATGTGGGTTGTTTCTGCCTTTGGCTACTGTGAATGCTGGTGCTATGAACATTGCAGTGCAAGTATCTGAGTCCTGTTTTCAATGCTTTTGGGTTACATACCCAGGAGCAGCACTGCTGTGTCATATGATAATTATATGTTTTGTTTTGTTTTGTTTTTTAATTGGGGAATTGGGGGAGGGGAACAGCGCTGGAGAATTGGGGGACGGGGAACAGACAAGTTGCTGTCCTTTTGTTCTTCAGTCTAGTTGTGGAGGACGTTGCTTCACTAGCCCAAGTTGACACCATTATTGCGCTCTTCCCGGGCAAGGCAGATCGGTTGTCGGCTTCTGGACGACTGCTCACCACGGCTACTGGCCGCTCACGATGGCTGCTGGCTATACACAGTAGCTTATGGCAGCCCGCTGCAGCCTATGCCGTCGCTGGCGACCCACTGCATCCCAGCCCCAGGTCGAGCTGCCGTTCACCATCTTAGATGCAGAGGGTAGTGTCACTGACCCTCATATGTGGGATCCGAACTGGGGCCCTCTGGCACCCCAAGCCAGTTCTTAACCAACGCACCACTCGGCTGGCCCATGTTTTGCTTTTTGATGAACCTGTTTTCCCCAGTGGCTGTACCATTTTACATTCCCACAAGCAATTCATGAGGGTTCTAATTTCTCCACATCCTCATTAACACTTGCTATTTTCTGTTTTTTATTATAGACATCCTACTATGTGTAAAGCGGTGATATCTCATTGTGGTTTTGATTTATATTTCCCTAATGCTTAATAATGTTGAGCATCTTTTCATGTGCTTATTGGCATTTGTATATCTTCTTTGGAGAAATGTCTGTTCAAAACATTTGCTCATTTTTTTTTTTAAAGAAATTTTATTGGGGAACAGTATGTTTTTCCAGGAACCATCAACTCCAAGTCATGTAGTTGTTTCAATCTAGTTGTGGAGGGCGCAGCTCAGCTCCAAGTCCAGTCACTGTTTTCAATCTAATTGTGGGGGGCACAGCCCACCATCCCATGCGGGAATTGAACCGGCAACCCTGTTGTTCAGAGCACATGCTCTAACCAACTGAGCCATCCGGCAGCCCACCAGCAGCTCAGCTGCACCTTAGCTGAAGTTGTTGTCTTCAATCTAGTTGTAGAGGGTGCAACTCACTGGCCCATGTGGGAATTGAACCCGCAACTTTGTTGTTCAGAGCATGTGCTCTAACCAACTGAGCCACCTGGCCACCCCCATTTGCTTATTTTTTAACTGGATTGTTTGTTACTGAATTATAGGAGTTTTTAAAAATATATTCTGGATAATAAACCCTTATCAGATAATTTGCAAATACATTCTCCCATTCTATAGGTTGTTTTCACTTTCCTGATCATGTCTTTGATGCAAAAAATTTTTTAATTTTAATGAAGTCCAATTTATTTATTTTTTTCCTTTTGTGCTCATGCTTTTGGTGGTACAGCTAAGAATCCATTGCCAAATCTGAGGTCATGAAGATTTAGCCTTATCTTTCCTTCTAAGAGTTTTATGGTTTTGGCTCTTATATTTAGATCACTGATCCATTTTTGTATATGGTATGAGGTAGGGGTACATATAGTTTTATATTCTACCTAATAACACTTTAATGTTATAAACATTTTCCCATGTAATTACACATACTTTAAAAACATTATTTTTAATATCTTTAAAATATTCCATTATGTAGCTACATCAAATCATTTAACCATTACTCTATTTTTAGATGTTTAGGTTGTTTGCAAATTTTTATTATTATAAATAAGCTATGAGAACAACCTAAGCAAATATTTGGCTGCATCTCTGATTATTTCTTCAGGAATCAGTTCTAGAAATGAGATTTCTAGGTCAAAAGACAGTGCTATTTTTAAAACTCATCCATTCAACAAATACTTGAGTACATACTCTGCACCAGACACTGAGATCCCTGCCCTTGTGGAGCTTAGATTCTAAGAGCGTGTGAGAAGGCAGTAGATAAAGAGTAAATATAAATGAACAGTCTTAAGTGCTATGGAAAAAGAGAAAAAGGGCAGGGTAGAGGACATCAGAAGTGCCAGTGTGTGTGTGTGTGTGTGTGTGTGTGTGTGTGTGTGTGTGT